>NC_091750.1:59107088-59389588 GCF_043380555.1 Nothobranchius furzeri
TACTTAATTTAAATTAAACGGAGACTCGAAGAATCTGAGAAAATTTTAGACCACGGCGACTAAAATCTCAGTGTAATGAACAAACAGTGACCGCCAGGGGGCAATGAATTCATCTGTAAATTAGCCTAAATAAGAGTTTATTTTCATAGATAATAAAATTAGTATTTAATTTTGTAGTTCTTTTGATCTTTCTATTGGACATTTTCTTAAAGCTTAAATTTTCCTTCCCGTCCACATATGAGGTAATGACGAGCATCAGCTCCTCTTCTTTTAGTGTTTCCTGGTGTGTTTTTGTGTTCTTATGACTCTTTTGAGGGGCAAGTGAAGGTGAGCGATCGCCTCGCCATGGTCTATTTAATCGGACTGAGACTACATGCCTGAGGGTAAAACTTACCTCTGATACACACACATGTGCACCTTACACACATCCAGTTCTTACCCATCAGTTACAGCGCAAAACATTTAGCTGTTTGGGTAGGGCTACTATATTTATTTATTTATTTGGCTGAATAAAAAAAAGGATCTGCTAAAGTGGACATGCATTTTGTCTGCTAAATAATTTCTAAGTAGTCCACTTCATTTCCTAGATCAGACTTATTCGTCTTGGTGTTCTGTGTTTAATGTTCATCAGTGGAGACACTTTCATGTAAACTATCTTTTATATCAAGTCTAGTTCACTAACTGCTGCCAAAGTTGAGCTGAGTTTTGGCCCAAACCAGTGTTTTACTACTCAGCTTTATAATGAAATTAGTGATTTATTTAATTTGTCTTTCTCCTTTTTTATTGCTTTGCAAATTTGAAAAATAAATGGCAACAATTTTCTTGACAGCTGACTTTATTCTCATTCAACAGCTTCCTTGTCTTGACTTTTCCACTGAAATTTATTGGACTTTTAAAAACGGCACTTTTTAAACTTCAAAATCTATTTATCCCGATCAACTGGATTGGAAAATTAACACCTTCCAGCTTTTGGAGCATGGCGCTTTTTTGACACTTAAAATGAAACAAACAAAACATTTTTCTCCATTGGAAATAACAAAATGTATTTCATGCCAGGATTAAATTGATGACTTGACACGGTAAGAGAAGCAACGGTGTGAGTAATGAAATTAATGGTGGATACTAGTCTGTTGGCTGCTGGGTCACAGTCACACTGTCAGGGCTCACTGGAACACTTGAAAAGTGTGGAGCCATCATTAATGATAACACTTGTGCTCTCTCTCTCCATGACGAGTCACAATGGCCTCCTCTTGACCCTAGAAACAGCCTTACAGGCGTTGGTGCACAGTTAGTCTCTTTTAAAACAGAACACCAAGTCAGGATTGTGACAGAAGGCCTTTGATAGTTGAATTGTTGGCGCTTTGCAGAAATGCAGACCTACCTGTTGTGAATGTAGGCACAAAATAAATATAGGTCAAGTATCTCAGCTTGTTTCTATTGTTGAATAACTAGTTTTCCACATTTCTGAATCTTAGTGCGTATTAAAGTTGACACTGAAAATCCCGCCTACTCTCCTGCACAAAAATAGCTTTTTTAAGCATTAAATCACCAGTTTAAACTGATTGTTCTATTGGAAAAGGTTTGTGAGTTATGTGAATCAACAAGCATTAACACCTGAAAATACATCTGAGGTGTATTTTTATATTTTATTTTAAAATTCATTGAGCTCCACTGGCTACCGCTAGCAGCACGCATCAAATTCAAATTGCAAACACTAGCATACAAAGTCCGAGATGGTGCGGCTCCCATCTACCTGAATCCTCTTGCAAAGGCTTACGCCTCGGCCCAACCTCTCCGGTCATCACAGGATTGTCGGCTAGCAGTGCCTACACCACGCTCAGGACAATCCAGACTCTTCTCATGCATCGTTCCACAAATGTGGAATGACCTACCAAGCACTACCAGAACAGCGGCTTCCTTTTCAATTTTCAAGAAACTCCTGAAGACCCTGCTCTTCAGAGAGCATCTTCTAAACTAGCACCCTCCCTGCACCCGTCCCCCCTCTCTAACGTCCGCTCCTTGTTCCCTCCTCTCCACGATTCGTCATGATGCCTCACTGCCACCTACGACTGACTGGAAATTGGTTGTTGTTGTTGTTGTTGTTGTTGTTAGCCTCAAGGGCAACATGCCGATTATCACTTGTAAGTTGCTTTGGACAAAAGCGTCTGCTAAATACACAAACATAAACATAAAAATGTATATAGAGGAGGAGGAACTTAAAGCATTTATTGGAACCAGCCACTAGGGGGGAGAAATCATAAAATTCTAAAATATCATAAAACAAATAAAAGATGATTAAAAAATTGAGTAAAAAATAAAACCAAAGATGTAGGTAAATTAGCTTTAAATGTTTCTATTCATAATGTGTTGTTATTGTCCTACACTTGCTAGATATGTGTTTGCTTATATTTGATCAGTGCTTTGGGTTAGTCCTAACAACCGCCGTGCACTACCGCCACTGCCACTTGGACAGCCTCCATCACATAGAGCCGATAGCGCAAACATCCCTACCCCTGCTAGAACATTCTCAATTATAGCACCCATAATGGGTAGGAGAGGCTAACTGTTGGCATTAGCAACTTAACCACATGGCAGAAGCTCCTCCAGGATTATGTGAATTGAGGAGATAAAACATCCATGTCGCAGAGCAAACAGTTAGTGGTAGAGTCGCGTTGCTGTTATCCAAGATGAAGGGGCGCCTCCAGAAAATTTTGATAAGGGTGGCCAGATGGGGCTAAAGAAAATTTTGGGGTGGCACACCAAATTGGTCCTTGTGGTAACTGGGAGATTTTAGACTGTGGCAATGGATTGCATTTCTCCTTCATTCTTTTTTATTATTATTAAAAAAACAATATGTATCCAAAGCACTTAACTCAAATGAGAGAAACACAAACATTTCTGAAAAATACATTTAAGTTATTTGAAATTTTATTTCAAAATGTACATTAGAGTTTTAATTTTTGTTTAATTCACCTATTGCTGTCTTCATAAAAAAAACTATTGAAATATAAACATGTTTTTTAATTGTTAAGCATCAGAAACATTTTTTAAAAGGTTTTATATTCTAATTATTTCTTTACTCATTAACTGTATAATTTTCTAGGGGTGTCAATGGCCACCCCTGGCCACCCCTTGGGGGCGCCACAGTGAGGATGTCCAAATATCAGTAAGTAAGACTCCAAATGCTGCCGTGTTAATCTCTCCTTCGATGGGGCAGACTTGTCCCTGCCGATCCAGGTGTTTCTGGGCTTTTTTTGCCCCAAGTACGGCTTGCAAGGCATTCCTTCCTACCGGAGACCTCTGCAAATGTATTTGTTAAATTAGTTTCCCACACCTTTAAGGATTTTAATTAACTTCACATGACCAAAATCTGATTAAGAGATTTAAACTGAGGCTCTTTTAAAAACTTTATGTTCAGGGAATTTTTTTTCTCCCAAAAAATGATTTGCATGTAAAATTTTTGTGAAGATTTACGTTAAAAATAATACAATTTGGCAGTGTTTTGTTCAAAAAGACAGCATAGGTGAAAGTCTTTTGTGCACATACTGTAGACTAGACTTGTTTCAGTTGACATTTCCAAAAAAATCAATATTTTGTTTGTTGGTGACATTTGTAAGAAGTTCATAATTTGCTATGGCTGCAGATTTAATGGTTTTGTTCAGAGTGGATCAGAGAAATTGGAACCAGTGATCCAGACTCTCTGCTAGTCGAGCACTGATTACTCCCATGTATGTTTCTTGTGGCTTCTAAGGAGGATTTCCAGACTTTAAAGATGGAGTCATAAAGAATGTGGTGCGGTGGGATAGGAAATTGTCTGATGACCTTGAGTTGTAGCGGGTGTGGTGTTGTGAGGGTTGTAGTGTATATGAGGCATGACTGTCTTGTTATAAATGAATCAAGGAGCTATTTACCATTACTCATCCTGATTTAAACACTAGGAGGTTGTAGGATGCTGGAGTGAAATACTGGATGAAGATGGTTTTTTGATTTGGTGTGGTGAGCTGAGCTGGCTGGAACACAAATGTACCAGTACCGCAGTTTTACAGTACACATTATGAATCATTTAGAAAATAACCAATTGGATGGCATTACATAGACTACGGCTGAGTATTGACAATAGACGAAATGGTATGTTGTGGTACTAAAAGCCAGATGAAATTTAAAAGTTTTTGACTTAATTTAATGAAAATTCTTTGGCCAGACACTGGCGAGATCTCGTTCTGTAAGAATGAAGGTGGTAAAAACAAAAGAAATGAAATAAATGTTTGCATATAAACTCTCAATAAAAAATGATACAATGCTTTTGTATCAGTTTGGTATCATAACACAATATCGCAATATTTCAGTGTTTCCACATTTTCTTAGGTCTCTAGACATGTTTATGTGCATTTTCGTGATTTAATGAAAACTCACATGTTGAGTCATGTCATGTGACTGGAGGTGGTACAGCTTCTTAAAAGGACATGAACGTCGCCAACCACCACACATCTTTTCATTTATTTTTCATTATCAAATTTATTGTCATGCGCAAAATATCGGTTAGAGTCAGAAACTTTGCTAACGACACATTTTCGATTTATCGCCCAGCTCTACTTTATGTCTAAAATGTTAACTAGTCAACATCATTTCTCAATTTAGTATTATACAAACCACTTAATGGGTGTTTTCATTTTTACCGAAATGAAACAATGGACTGGATATGTGCTTGCAAACAATTAAAGGGGTTTTCATGGCCAATCAACCTTAGAAAAGAAAAAAAAACCCATAAAGGCATAAAGGGACTGACAAATTGTGACCAAAACAAATGTCACCATTTCTCATCAGACCATTTGACAAAACTGATGTCAGTTTAGGTAAAAAATAACACAACTGAGATGATTTGAGGGCACATTTTTAAGTTTATGTGCTGTGTAACGTCCAGCAATGGTCAGTTTTTAGGTACTGTTTGACCATCCAACATCTGGTCAAAAAGGAGACACGAGTCTGCATGTGTTCCCTTTAAATCAGCCTGCCTTCATCTCACCAGCTGGAACTCAGAGCCCGCAGCTCTGACAGAGATGACAAAATCATAACAATAACATTCTCTCTTCAAGGTCCCTCACAGAGCACCCTCTTATCTAAGACTCTGCTCACAGAAGAAAGATTTTAAAATCATTAAATAAATGCGTGTTTATTGCTACTTAAAATAATTATAAAATGATGAACTGTTTCATTAATCTGTGCTCAATGATACATGTTTCAGCATGTTTACTTGACCAGGTCATAAAGTTTGCACTCACACAAGAACAAAGTGAGGTAAAGTTAAGTCCATGACACATAAATAGCCTTTACCCCTGATCAGAGCATCCGGTGTCTGAGTTTCTGAGATTCTTGGTAATATTCCTCAAACTTGTCAACCTCTGGTTGGCTACACAATCATAACATGAGAACATTAAAACCAGATCACTCTGGTGATTCATCAGTTCTAGAGAAGCTTCAGACTGGCCACCTGGAGCCTAAAACCTTTTTTCACCTGTGGAGCTGATAAAGCAAACGGTTCCTGCAGAACAAGCTGATATTGTTTAGACTCAAGAGTCCCAGACGCGCGGTTCCATCCATCTGTCGTGACCCGAGACATCTCTGGACTGAAGAGTCGGTGCCACGGTATTCTACAGCCCTCCGGTGCCAGAGGTCAGCCGACCTCTGTGACCTCCGGATCCACCAAGAGGGTCTCTGAAAATGGGTAACGTAGACACACAGATAGCGTCTGATGAGGTTTTTGATAATAATCAACTCATAGCTTAAAGCAAACCAAATTCTTTTACATCCAGAACTCAGCTCTCCTAGATACGGAGGTTCTGACTAACATCTCATTCACACATAGGGTCAATACATCACATCTAATTCCATCCCTCACAGTAAATGCTTAGTTAACTTGTCATGTTTTAATTGTTGGTAAAATAAATTCTTACTTTTATAAACCTGACTGTTTTCCAAATCAAAACAAAGTGTGTACAATCCCCTAATAAATAAAGAATCCTAGAGTCTTCTGATTAAAGCACAATAAAGACCAGGCATGGTGATATTCTGCATTTAGATAAGAGTGTCACAGCTTATTGGTCATAAGTGGAGGTAGTAAATATAGTGAGCACTTAAAGCACTCAATTTACCAAACCCTACAGCTGTTTGGAGATATTTTACAATACAGTGATCAAGACATTTGACATTATGTTAGAGGAACAACAAATTCAACACAAATTCTACTCAAATTACCTGGAACAAAGTTACATTTTCACACAGTCATGAATTAGATGGTAAAAATTTTTTTATGGCATTGATTATTATGAGTTTTTTTTCCCAGTTTTTCATCTGTTCTAAAACTACGTGAACCTTAATGAGTAACAGATAATTTAGAGCTCAAAATAGCTAAATCTTCCTCATCTTCATTTATTTCTCCAATAAGCTAACTCCTGTCCACCTTAATTCTAAGATTTTGCAGGATTTTTCTCTCGTTTTAAGGAGAGGTCAGAGAACGCCGTGGTCTTTTTCACCCTGTCCTCATGAATGAATTAGTTTAATATCTTTTGAATAATTCAAACCCATTACTTCTTTCTAGACCTATCAATGTAACTACTCCACAAATATCTCTTGGCATAATTTCATTGCCAGTGTGTGCATTTTCAAACAGAGGAAACACACAGCAGGGCTTCAACTTTCCCTAATCCAATTTTTACTGTCAGTTTATGAATTGTGCCAGACACAATAAGGCTGCCAGGAATGGAGCAGGAGGAGGCCCCATGCATCTTGGAATCCCTGGAGCCCAGCAGAGGCTTGTATCTGTTGAATTGCACAATTCTATAAGAGTACTTATGAAAACACAAGTTTGCATTGAGATTGGTGACCTTCGTTCAGAAATCTGCTTAATGGAGCTGTTGACCGTTTATTTGACTTGATTGACGGACTTGGTGGTATTTAAGTTGCCGTATCTTAGCCCTACCAGTTTGAAAGTATGTGTTTTACTGGATGCAGCAAGAGAATGAATAGTGGACAGGATCATCTAAATATTAGTGTGACTCCCATTTGATCCCTTCTATCTGCCCCCTAACACCACCACTACCATTTGCTCATTTTTTCTAAAGGTGATTTCACACCTGTTATGTTTAGTCCTCTCAGACTGAACTCCATTTAGTTTCCCCACTTAGTTTGGTTTGTACAGTGTAACATAACCACAGCTGCTCTGGGACACACTGATAGATGTTAGGCTGCTGAGCACTAGCGCAACCGGCCCCTTTGACCGCCCACCAACAGGCAAGTCGGGCTAAGTATCTTGCCCAAGGACACAATAGGTGTAACAGACTGTTACTTGATGTCACAACTCTCTGGTTATGAGATGGGCGTGTAAATCATATGCTACTGTCTTCCGAGGGTGAAAACCAAAAGTACAGTAAAAAGACCCATTAAAGGATCCCGTCATTTTCCAATCAAACTCCCAGAACAGTTTGTTTTCATTGTGAGTGTGATCTGGCCTTAATCTGACATAACAACCAGGCAGGTTTGCTCCAAATGCTCTTCCATAGACAGGTTAGCATTGCATTAGATGTATGAGAGCAGACAATCGTCAGAGGCTTCAGATTTGGTCTTAGCTAACCAAAAATGACTCAAGGGATGGGCAAGCACCAAGATACTTTGTTTTCCAATAGTTGGGCAGATTAAGATAATCATTGAATTTGTTGCCTAAAATGCTAAAGAGTTGCAGTTGTTCATTAATGGTTCAGGAAGAAGGGAGTTAGGCTTTTTAACCTAGCTTAGGTTCAGAACCTTCCTTCTGTTTTTTATGGGCAGCACAGCTCAAGAAATTAAAATACGAGTTGTCCAGTAATCGGAAGTTTGTACATTTGATCCCAGCTCCTGCCAGAGAATGCTGCTGTTGTGTCCTTAACCCGCCTGTCTACTGGTGGTGGTGGTTGGAGAAACCACCAGCTGACAGTGTTCGGCAGTCTTGCTTCCATCGGTGTGCCTTAGTGCAGCTTTGGCTACATCGAAACTCATCATCACCAGTGTGTGAATGTGTGTATTTCATTCAGAAACATATTTTACATTACAATACGCCCAATACATTATCAAGTTTAATGGCACACTTTGGTGCCATTGTTGATCCGCATTAGGTAGCACAATTATTTTTGGCCATTTTGATGTTGTGTAAAGATCAAAGCAACAACTTTCTTACTTGAAGGTAAACTAAAACAGGTGGGGAGACATGGTTTTCCATGTCCTGCTTGACTGAGAATCTACACCAACTTGAGGAAGCGTAGCACCAAGGTTGCCTTCCCCTTGAGGAAATTTAAATTCTAGGTGTAAGAGTAGGTTTAACCCTAAAAATATGGATTTCAGATGAAATGTAAGACGGGCAACATCAGTCTCTCTAAGTTACCATGGTTTTGTATTAAAGCATATCAAAGCTTTCTCTCACACACACGCACACACACACACGCACGCACGCACGCACGCACACACACACACACACACACACACTGTGCATTGCATTACATTACCAAACTTCACCATCCCCCACAGTGCCCACACATCTTGTATCACCAGCTTTATTAGAATATGCCTGTCATTGGCAAAGTGAGGGGTGCTCATGGCAGACCAAGATCAAACAACCGTCAGTGTGACAGAAACAGAGGGAGGCCCAACTGAAGTGGAGGCATAGTTCGCTGTGCGGTTGTGGAAATTACTTTTGGAATAGTTATGGAAAAGTTAACGAAAAGTTAGTTGTCTTCAAGCTCTAAGTTTTTATTGCCATTTTGGCATTCGGAGTCAAAGGTTTGTATCTAATATAAAAATGGACAACATAACTTGTGATTAAGTACCTAATAGACATAGGTCAATGCTCTGCAAACATACTTTAGTCATATTACTAGTAGGAATCATGTGAAACTTGGTTCTGCTGAGTCTGAACGGGTAATATTTCGCACTATCTAGTGAAAGGCCAGTTTGTCTTTCTGTTTGTGAAATGTGACGACGGGAAGTGTGGAACGATGGCATGAAAAGAGATATTCTATTTGTGAAAAATAAATGTGGGGAATTTAAAAGTAAATTTTAGAAAAGTGTTTGCATACTAATTGTGCCAAACATTTGAAAAATACACACTCATCTGTTTTGGCACGTTTTAAATAAACGCCCGACTACGTCTTGTTTAGTTCAGGCCCTTTAGGAATTATAATGTCTGTATCCCGGATTTCAGGAAATTTCCTGCAGTGTAGCCAATTAGCTGGAAGTGCCCTGCTGTGGTTGGTAGGGTGTAGCTGCCACAGGATGTTTACCATGGTGAGCTATTCTAGCTGATCATTTGGGAACGTTGCATGATTTCAACTGTGAATCTGCAGGATTCATTATTGCCAACTGATATATATGGTCCCACTTCAAATAGTATTGGAATTTGTTTACTTCATTTTTATCTTGAAGTATCAGTTAATCAGGATCCTCCTCTGAACTGGCAGGTTGAGTGAGTGTGTTGGTACTAAAGTTTTATGTGTACGAATAAAGTAGTGTAGGCCAACGGTCTAAACATTTTAATGTGTAAATCTCATTAAATTCGACTGATAGACACTGATTATACCATAAAGCAAAGACCAGCAGTCATTAGGACATGAATGAAGTTGCTTTTAATTACACGTATGTGTGTTTATCATAGCTTCTTCGTGTAACTTGCGTTTGTTTGAAGCTCATTTGTTAACGTGACACATTTGTAAGCTGCAATATGTGAATAACCAGTAGGGGAAGTGGATTAAACGAGCAAGATATACTCGCAGTATCTGGTTTAGAGGTCTTATATAACATCTATGATGCAGCTGCTGTCTATTTTCTGTCGTGATCTTTGAATTAACCAACTGCTGAACTCTTCTATTGTGCCATGTTTGTGTTGGTTGCACCATACAAATCCAGCATTCTGTCCTGTCTGAATTCTATGTGCAGTAAATATGAGAGCAAGACGTAGCCTGCTGCCTGCATCAACGACAATAAAAACTGTATTTTTGGTGCAATTCAAACGCCAACCACTAGTTGGCAGCAGTGTGCATTGGGTTTTGTTTCCAACATTGAAATATAAACCCCTCTATTAGGGTTCAGATGCCTCATGCTAAACATGTTGTATATCAGTTTATCATGTTTATTTAATTTTTCCACAATTAATTCAGTCTAAAAAAATCGCTAATGTCGTCTGGCTGAATGTATTGCAATATGTTGTGATATATCGTATCGTCTCACCGTATCGCGATACGTATCGTATTGCTAGAATTTCACCATTACACATCCCTATTATCCTCTGCATGTTGGTCTAGCTACTCTATATTGTAGTTTCAGCAGTTCTACCACTGGCCTGAACAATTTTAGGTCCAGCCAATCATATCGCTCTTTGTGTAAAAACACATTGGGAGGGCTCAGCACCAAGGAGTGTGAGCACAGGAACGGCGCTCATTTGAAACAGCTTTGGCAGCAACTTTGGACAATTTAGACTTGTGCTTTTCCTTGAGACATGAGCAGACAGAGGTACTTGCCACGTTGATTTGAATACGTCACATTGTTCATTGCTCTGATTGGTCCTAAGTCTATC
The DNA here is from genome assembly GCF_043380555.1 of Nothobranchius furzeri. NCBI lineage: Eukaryota > Metazoa > Chordata > Actinopteri > Cyprinodontiformes > Nothobranchiidae > Nothobranchius > Nothobranchius furzeri. Next base: position 59,117,683 of record NC_091750.1, read on the forward strand.
CATTTGGGTGAGGAGACAGTTTGAAAGAGACAGATTATTCCCCTGTGACTGAGCTCTTTCTATGGGTCATGGCCAGATATATAGTCTCTTCCAAAATTCCTAAAGCATTTGACACATTCTTGCTACATTTCTGTGTTCAAGACTTAACTTACTGTGCAAAAGTTTTAAACCAATCTTTGAGTGGTTGTCCTTGAAATTAAGAAAACCTGGAGAATTATTGATCAAGACCACTTGGAAATGATTGTTCAGCCCTAATATAAATCAATACCTGTGCAATAATTTGAATTCTTTTTTGCCAAAGCTTTGCACATTTCCCCCTCTAATGCCACTTACACACTAGCATTGGCTCCACTTCACTTTGCACCGCCCGCCCCAGCCTGGCCGCATTTTCCACACTGCCTTATGATTGCGGACGTGACTGAGCACATGGGTGTTCTCCAAAATTGGCATGAAAATAGATGTATGTGATGTAATGAGCACGTCTCCGAGCACGTGGGCGGGGAAAAAAGAGTGCAGAGAAGTGTGCAATGTCGCCATTATTAAACAAAGGGGCCTGAGCAGTCTTGCTTTTGGAGATCTGACTCTGGTATTGCATCCTGCTTTGTTGTGTCTGGCAGCACTGTGTGTGTGTGTGTGCCTCCTCACAGCAGTGAGACAGAGAAAAACGGCTTCAGTCAAAAGCTTGTTAACTCCACAGCATCCAGAATGTTAATGAATTGCACATGTGGGAAACCCCCGCGGACTGTTCCTATCTGCCAATCGGAGGCTCCCCCCATTGGTAGGTGTGATTTTGAGCCGGCCGATCAATCAGCAGTGGTTGTGTTGGACCAGTTCGGCTCCAGGCAGACCGCCTCAGGAAAAGGGCTGAAAAGACATTGCGTGCGGGATAAGGCTATCTAAAGGAGAACACTCCAAACCTGGTCCAGGTGGAGTAGAGTCAATGCTAATGTTTAAGTGCCTTAATAGAGAGGAAACCAGCTTGTAACAGACATCAGGAGAAGGTAGAGAGCCACTGATGGAAAGTTAAGGAGCCGTTTTCACTTTGGCACTGTACTGCATTTGTCAGTCTGTTTGATTTCTAAAACTGATTTTCTGTCATCTGTCACTGTCGCCACCTCTGTCTCAAGAACATTAACTCACCCACACTCCTATGTCACAGGTACCCTCCCCTTTTCCTCTCTGCTATTCATCCCGATGACATTTTTCATTGACACCAAACGGACAGACACACCTGAGACCTCCTCTATTGTCACACTCATACTTCATCTCTGTGGGGCTTTAAGGGCACAGTTCTTTGTAACTGCGTGTGCTACAGAGGAAGAGAGAGATGTTAAGTGGAAAGGTGAAGTGTGAAGGCTAGCTCATTACCCACAACTGGAAGAAGAGGAACAAGCTTGCCCAGAGGTTCAAGAGGGCATGGATTTGATCCAGATAGAAGCCAAAAGATTAGTCAGATTTGGTCTAATAAGCCAGGGTAAATCATAGGGGGAGCAAAATTACTGACTGGAAAATGGCAAATATCTTCCTTTTGTAGGGAATTCCTTAATGAATGTTGCACATGCTGGTGTGTTTTCTTGCTTCTTAAGGGGTGATTCTAAATTTCATTGTGTGTTTGAGATTAGTATTGTGTGTTTGAGATTAGGGCCCGACCGATATGCTTTTTTTGGGACCGATACCGGTATAAAACTTCTAACAAAGGCCGATAGCCGATATCATGGCCGATAAATCTCCCTCACAAAAAAAAAAAAGAAATAAAACTTTTCTTAAGCTTAAACCCTTCATCCTCTGCCATTTCGATGCAAACTTATTTCTCTATTACACACCAAAGATCTGTCTCAATAACTCACTAGGGTTTCCAAGTAATGCAAATAAGATTTATCTAGCAGATCTCAAAAACAACAGAACACACAAACTCAGTCACAGCATAAAACTAACGTTCAAGTTTTTCTTGTAAACTGTGGTTTCCACAAATACATTTTAACTTAAAGGAATATTCCACCACTCAGAAAATTTGTGGCTTGTTAAGATTCCCCAGAGTTAGACAAGTCAGAAAAAGCATTTTATAACCAGCCCAATATGATCTGGCAGCAGTTGGTTTTCTTAGTTTAGCATAAAACAGTGTAAGTGAATTCACATATATTGTAGTGTTTTTTTATGTAGGTGGATACAAGCCTTCCCTTCCATTGCTTTATGCTAAAACAACTGGTTACAAAGTGTTTTTTCTGACTTAGCTAACTCTGGGGAATCTAACAACACACACAAGTTTAGGGACAGAAGATCCCCATAAGAATGTTAAAATAATAAAAATGCAGCAATAAATAAAACGTAATACTTGTGCTTTGTAACAAAGTAACACTCTGTGGAAGTTAACTTGGTGAACTTATTCACCTTGGACAGGAAATAATTGCACATAAGAAACATAAATAAGAATAAATAAATAAAAAAGTTCCAAAACAATAATTTGTGTTCAAAGTTCAAAGGAGTGGAGCCACACAACATGAGTTCATAAAGCTGGCACCATCTGCTGGATAGGTAGCGCAATATCGGCCATATCGGCCATCTTTTTGGCCGATAGCCGATGCTGTTAATGACCCCAATATCGGCCGTTATATCGGTCGGGCCCTATTTGAGATCATGTTTCATGTGCCATTTCCTCCATTTGGACAAAATGCAATCAGTTAAAGAAGACCATCCTGTTCTTTTCATGAGACTGAAAATTAAAAAATGGCCATTTTCCGCGCTGTTTTCAGGAACTTTCTGAGTACCTGTTCAGGGGTAACGGCCCAGTGGAGTAGCTGAGCAGAACCTTTGAGAAACTCACGCTGATTGGTTGAATGGATTAAATTATGATATACTTCGATAAAATAAATGCTTTTTAATATTATTAGTGTTACTATTGAGGATTTAAGAAATTATCGATATGGCAATATATTGTGATATTTTTTCCTGCAATATTATTTATCGATATTCAAAAGCCATGTATCAAATTTTTGGAATAATTTACATGCAAACATTTGTGTATTTTCTTTTCGTTTGGTGCAATTCAAACACTGACTGCTAGTTGGCAGCAGTGTGCAATGGGTTTTGTTTCCACCACTGAAATGTAAATCCCTCTGTTATCATTCACATACCTCATTTTAAACATGTTAACTCATTCACTGCCATTGACGACTAAAGTCGTCATTTTTAATCCAACTGTTCACTGCCAATGAAGACTAAAGTCGTCATTTGCATTTTTTTTAATGTGTGGGCGGGCGGAACAAGCCCCCGCACCGTGTGAACAAATATCCCAGCTCTAAAGCCGATCTTCATCCGCATATGTCACGTCACGTGATCAGGAAGCAAAAAATCCATGTGTTAGGAGATTGTTTTGGGCCTCTGCTGTAAAAAAAAGGTGAGGCGTGAACTGGAAAAGCTTCTGCCGATCACAATTCGACAACGGATTATGAAAGAATGGATAATGCTCGAAACTCGCGGATTCTTCCTGATGTAAGAGGTGAGTCTCCTCTTCGTTTGTGCGGTTTTGGCGTCTACATCGTCCTAGCGCGTAACGTTCTGTGACTCTTAAAAAAAACAATAAAAACACTGAGAAACGCTGGCAGCAAAGGACTTTACTGATCAGGAAATTGCTGGCAGTGAATGAGTTTAGTACCAGTTTGGATTGTTTATTGAATATTCCTACGATAAATTCAGTCTAAAAAAATCGCTAATATCGTCTGACTGAATGTATCGCAATATATCGTGATATATTGTATTGTCTCCCTTGTATCATGATATGTATTGTGTCGCCAGAATTTCATCAATACACATCCCTAGTTACTATCAGGGGCAGTTCTAGACCACATTTTCCAGGGGGGCCACAGTGGGGCCAGTATTTTTTCATGGGGGCACAAGAAAAAAAAGGGAAAAATTAGGGCAATATCAAACTTCTTTTTTGTCTCCGCCCTATGACTAATTTGTGCTTGTGCACAGTTTTGCCAAAGGAAATTCCTAGTACTGTGAAACTAGTCACTTTTTTGTTCTCTTCTTTTTCATATCTTATTTTTACTATATTTTGGGGATCAAATTTATCAAAAATTTTCCTTAACTTTTTTAGAGTAGGGTTGCAGGGATTAACCGGTTTGACTATTAACCTTGGTTAACCCTCCACAAAAACATCTTCAACACGGCCGATAAAAGAGCAATAAGACAATAGTGCGACACGCATCGACATAAACAAAAGTGAAACTGAACATGCACGCAGCAGAAACAGGGCCAGTGACAACAACCATCGGGACTGCTCCCTTTCCACCTAGGAAATGATTGCAGTCTCCTGTGTGGGAACATATCTAATATAGCTGAAAAATTCCCACACAGGAGAATTTATATATTTACTAATATCACTTCATAATTTCAGTTTTCCTACTATATTGTTTTTTCTCTAAAACATTTCTGGAGAGATATTCACATTGTACTTACATTTGTATTAATATTTCATTTGTTCTTTCAGAGAATTAAAGAGCCCTGGCTTGTTATCAGGGTTAGAGGCCGACCGATAATTTTTTTAAAGGTCGATGCCGATTTTTTAAAAGATTTTTGTTGCCATTGGCCGATATCTAAAGTTGATTATGAAGGCCGATATATAAATATGTGTTTTAGCAGGACATTTGTTGTGAAAGACAACTCAACACTCACTGTGTGCAATATAAATTAAATAAGTCTATAAGTCTCTTCAAATATAAAACAAACTCAAAACATTAAAAACAAAATTGTGGTCCTTTGGGTCCTTTCTTCAGTCTAGTAGCGGTGGCCCTTGGCCACACAGGTGCCTTTAAAGAAAAAAAAATTGTATCGACTCTTAAAAATAATTTCGGCCGACGGCTGATATAGGAATAAAATTAATATATTGGTCGGCCTCTAATCAGGGTTTTAGAAAATCACTTAGCTCATTCTCTCCATCACGGAGAGCAACACCGGCCGCCCTGTAGAGGAATATCACCTTGCCTGCTTGTCTGTGAAATAGTTTTTTAGTGACCAAAATGTTCCAGTGACACATCTGTGAGGGGGTTCAACAATGATTGGACCAGAAATTGAACCCATAGCTTTTTACCTATGTTATTATCATTTACATAACTTTTGCATGTTAAATCTTAATGGCAAAGATACATCTTGAAACTTTCCTATTTTTTAATGAAATCTGAATATCTTCTACACTCATTTCCAGGTTTAGTGAGACCTTTAGTCAGTGCGCTGTGTGATCAGCCTGTGAGTCGAGTCTGCTTTTCTTTATTAGGTGTGCGTCAGCAGCACTTCCAAATGCATGCCAGAGCTAATAAGAGACCAGCTGGTGCTTAGAAACCAAACTCCTGAAGCCTTGTCAGGAAGTTGCAGTCACAGTCTAACTCCACAAGGAAACAAATTTCTGGTGACAGCGTGTCACACACTTAAAGCATAAGGCTCACAGCGCTACACTCCTGTCCTCTTTGGTAATTAGTCTAGGTATAGCAGCACAGGAAGGGTAGACTGGTGTGATTTTTAGTTTTACTTTGGGGGAAGTAGTGTCACACACTTCCCTGCATTACTTCTGACATTTCTGTCACGGTCAACAAAGCTTTTTAAAAGTCAAATTCATCATAAGCCTTCAACGCCAATGGAGTTCTGTTTTCCATCCTGCGTGTGAGGAGCCGGAGACGAGCCAAACCCTTCCCTCCCATGTGTAATTGGGAAACTTCTACGGATAGCCGGAGTGGCCAAATGACCTCAAATGCATTGTAAGCATTTGAATAGTAAACTATAGGGTTAATGTTTTATTTTGAAGGCGAGCTCAACGGGTGAGAAATTTTGTTCCAGTTCAGTTTTTTTCTGCTCTGGTTTGCTATGCTGGTAAATACTCCGTTACGAGTGATTCTGTTGAAAAAGTTAAGAGATTGTAAATCCCTCCATCATACATCAGTGATCTGATTGTTCCATACGTTCCTAACCGAGCACTTCGCTCTCAGACTGCAGGTTTACTAGTGGTTCCCAGAATATCTAAAATTAGGATGGGAGGCAGATCTTTTAGTTATCAGGCTCCTCTCCTGTGGAACCAGCTCCCAGCCTTAGTCCGTGAGGCAGACACCTTGTCTACGTTTTAGAATAGGCTTAAAATATTTTTATTTGATAGGGCCTATGGTTAAAATCTGATGTTAGCCTAGATCTGGACAAGTGGGGGAGTAGAGGGAGGTGGAGTGTACAGTCGGTAAAGACAGCTCTCCCTTGCCCTGCCTCCAACATGCCTCCATCTAAATAGGATAGATTATCCAGAGTTATCTCTGTAGTTATGCTGCTATAGGCTTAGACTGCTGGAGGATACACTGACCACTTTCCACACCCTACTGCTTTCTTCTACAATCTGCTCTTTAACTGTATTATTTTCTGCAATTTCAGCTGTTAACTTTGTTTTTTTCTCTAAGTGTTTTTCTCCCCAGAAGAAGCTACAACAATGTTCTGCTGACCTGTGGTGGCCTCATGGAGGGGCCCATCGTCTAGCACACTGCTGCAAACCACTTAAACATTCTCCCTCTCCTGATAATAACTTTTTGCTTTCCTTGACGTTGAATGTGCTACTGCTAGTTTACTTGTTTAATTATAGATCCACTAGGATAAATACAATAAAGTTTATCTCTCACCAAATAGAATATTTACTAAAAAATCACAATATAACTATAGACACATTACTTTGCCTTTGTGTGTGCACATGTGTGTGTGTGTGTGTGTGTGTGTGTGTGTGTGTGTGTGTGTGTGTGTGTGTCTGTGTGTGCGCCTGCCTGCTCTGTCTTCTCCTTCCCCAGTGAGCCGTGGAGGATGGCTGCTTATACTGAGCCAGGATCCTCTGGAGGTTTCTTCCTGTTAAAAGGGAGTTTTTCCTCTCCACTGTCGCGTTATGCTTGCTTAGTATGAGGATTGCTGTATAGTCACTGACACTAGTCAGTGACTTGATGCAATTTGCTGGGTTCCTTATATAGGAAACGCTATTTCTGATTGGCTTAATGATGATAGGTAATATTTTATTTGTCCCATATTACCTTAAAGGTTAACACACGCAGAGGAATTAGATTGATTATTCATATTTTCCATGACCCTTTAACCTGAAATAAATACACATACACAAAGAGGATTTCATTTTACACTGTGTTGCCACACAGCGGAGAGACAATGCTGGGTCAACCCCCTCCGGAGCTGTCCCCGTGTCTCTCTCTGTCACTGCTCAGTTTCGCAGGGGTTTTATTGACAACCAGGACAGAGAAGGCAGGCCTTCTCAAATTACAGACTTACAGGCTCTTCATCTCCCAGGACACCACATTCCAGAGATAACAGAGATAACAATGAGCTTACAGGAGCAGACGTTCTTTAAGACTCAAAAAGGAACATATAGAAGATACCCAACAAATGAACTGACCGGAATTGGAATGTTTATTATGTGAAGTGCCTTGAGATGACTCTTGTCGTGATTTGGCGCTATATAAATAAACTTGAATTGAATTAAAGCATGGGTTACGGTGACAGTAGCCCGAAAATAATACTCATAAAAGAGCAACCAGAGACTCTGAGTCATTACAGTATAATCGCTGATAAGAGCCAACACTGTTAGATTCCAGCCATGTTTGCCCTAACTAATAACTCCACGGTGCATGACCCATGTGATCTTCAGTAGGTGCAATTACATCATCATACATTTAGCTTAACATGATAGTTTTTTTCCCCTCTGGTCAAGAAATAAATGATTTGACCCACATCTAGATGAAATTTAAGTAATTTTACATTAATTTTAAATATATAATTAAAAAGTGCCCGTTGGACATTTGATACACCTCTAGCTCTCAACTGTGTGTGTGTGTTAACAGACAGCTGTACCGGTGTTTCTAAAGCTCAGACTGGTAGAAAATAGGCACTAAGGTTAAAGTTTGACAAGAATCAATATATTTTTATGCATTTAATCTACTGATTTATGTATACAAATTCCCAAGACAGCTTGAAATGAGTTAACTTGTAAATATTTACAGGAGGAAAAATATCGAGATATATATCGTATATCGGAATTCAGCTAAAAGATATGGAGACATAAATTTTGGTCCATATCACCCAGCCCTAGTTTGGACTGTTTATTGCATTTTCCTACAGTAAGTTCAGTCTAAAAAAATCGCTAATATCGTCTGGCTGAATGTATAGCAGTTTATTGTGATACATTGTATCGTCTCCCCTGTATCGTGACACGTATCGTATCGGCAGACTTTCACCAATACTCATCCCTAGAGAATAGCATCAATACCGATCTTTATTCAAAAACTTTAAATCTATGTGTTGATGATCTCTCACTTAAATCACAGTTGAGTAGAAAGATGTCTGAAACTAACATGAAACTAAAACTATGAATAAATATTTTTGGGAACTTCAGCTCCAGATGTAAGTGAAGTCATTTTAAGACACACTAGGAAATCCCTTTCAGTCTCAAGGAGAGTTTTAATCAAGAGGACATTCTCATTATGAGAGTTGTTACTGATTAAAAATGCAATTTATGGACTTTCTTGTTGCTAAAGTACTTTGACCCCCCCCCCCCCCCCCCCCTTCACTTAGGAGTAAGAAATCATTTGGCCCACTTCTACACAAAGAAAGGGTCAGTCAGATCACCATCATGCAGCAGTTAGGTGTGGGTTTGTGGTCAGACTAAACACTCTCAGCCAGCACCCCATCAGCACCTCTCCAGTCTGAGTAAAAGACTGACAAACTAGGTAGGGCTCCCAGAACTCTGGTTCAGGCTAATTAACCAATTGAGCACAGCTGTAACTGCCTGCTCTGCTAGGTAAAATAGAAGAGATGCATGTAACATCCCCTCCCATAACATCCAAACCTTAGTTTTTGAAAACAGAACATCAGAAAAAGACAAACGCCACAAAGTTGGGCATGAGACAAACCAACCACCATCACATTCTCTGCCTCTTTCTAATGTTTGATCACAAGGTTGTATCATTGTGCCATCAAGGCTCACCTCAAAAGACAATGAGCATAAGATTGCTGTTAGCCAATCAGAGGCCAGATGTCCAAATATCAGGAAATAGGACTCCAAATGCTGCCGTCTTCTGATCCCCTTCCCCTCTGACTCACTTCTAGGTCCTGAAACGGGAGTGCAAGAGCTTTTTCCCACAGAGATCGACTCACAAGGCATTCACTTACACTAGAGACCACTGCGAATGTGTTAGGAAAAAACATGAATTTGGTCTTTAATAAAATACTTGACACTTCAAAATGACACTCAGTAAAAAAAACAAAAACAAAACATAGCCATTACTGTTAACTTTGGCAGGAAAAAAAAGTATTTCAGTGATAATATTTGATTTTGCTTAATTAAAGCAGCAAAAATGGCAAGTGTAAATATAAACTCAAAACAGCGTTGGAGCTTGAACCCCTTTATGACACCTGTTTGTGTCTTATTCCAATCACAAGTTACCCCCACTGAACATGGTAAGAAAAAATAAACACTAAGAAAATGCACAAGGTAGAATGGATACCATGTTATCTGTGAGGAACGAGACCATCTGGCCAAGTGTTATGCTTCTAATGATGCAACAACTCACAGAAATCCAGATGCTATATAGAAAAGTGTTAATCTAATTTGTAATATAGAGAAACTCTTGCAAGGAGCGTAAACTTTCCTGACTTCAATGCTTTGACCTCAGATTAGATCCTCAGGTGTTTGAGTTTTTATTTTTCTCCAAATACAACGTTCAAAGTAATGAAGGTTCCTTATCTGTCCTCATGAATTTTAATATGAGCACAGATGGCATTTTCAGTAGAAGCTGCAAAGCCGGGCAGAAGAAATGGCCAAGAATCAGATTGCATGTGTTCGGGAAGGAACACTTATTGTCTTCCATGAATATATCAGAAAGTTGCAGGCAAAATAAAAAAGCAAAATAAAACCGCTCCTCAAGAAATGGGAAAGAGAAAAGGGTTAACCCTAAAATAAATCTGCTTTTTGAGATTAAAAGAGCATCATTATTGAATTTCAAATTCTTTAGACATTTTTGGAATATTGAAGAGTTCCATGTCGCAATCAATACTAATATTTTACCTGAGAAGACACATTTTGGATCACAGCCTCCAGAAAAATGTATATTATGTACAGTTTGCGTTTTTAATGTTTATTTCTGTTTGAAAACCTTGCAATCTCTTAACTAAATAATAATTTAAATGTTATCTAACTTGGCACGCACTGAGTCACTCTTTTGTCCGCAAACAGAATGTCTTCTCGTAGAAACGGCAGGATGTGCTTTTTTTTTTTTCATTTTCTCACCATGCATCAAGCTAGCTTTTAATGCTGCATCGCTGATGGGAGGATGCCTGTTTGTCCTGTTTAATATCCCCTGAAGATCAGGTGTTCTTTTTATCTTTTTTTGTCCATTGGAATGGGTCACTTTGCCCTTGAAATAAAACAAAGTTGCGTTCAACCATCAAGCTGCTCAAGTGTCAGGAGATGTTCTGCTCTACTTTTGGAAACCAGCTCAAGGACCAGAGAGAGCATCTTCACTAACACAACTTTAAATGACAAGTGAAAAGGGTGCCAATATACACATGCACGCATGGACACACACACACACACGTACACACTTGTTTTGAGCAAACAGAAAGTCGTAAACACACCTTCTGTCCCTCTCATCTGTTCCTGGTTGGATTTTTCCCAGTTCATATAAAACTTAAAGCTGTTTTGTGATATTTTTTCCAACATGTGGCAGTTCCTTCAATTCCCAACACTCAATTACTGACCCTTGTGAGAAAAAGACCAAAGATTACAAAGAAAGGCAGAAACCCCGTCCCCATCTCAGCAGAGGTTCAACTCATTTTCAACAGTTTCTCCCCCTTTGGAGTAATAGCATTCTCTTGAAAGACCCATATACCACATTGGGTGTGAGATGATATGATTTGCCACGAGAGTGAGTCTGTGTGTGTCGTTTTCTCAGCGCACCATTTAGATTACTTTCACCTCATCAGCCCACATACACTTGGCTAAGACCTTTGGGACGTAGCCTCACGTGGATAGATGTTTTCACTGCACCAAACTTAAATGTGCCTCGGTGTGTGGCTTTTGTCTGCGTGACATTAGATAAGGAAAAAGGAAATAGACAGTGATGACTTGTGAAGAAAAGTAGGAGATTGTGTAAACAGAAAATGTCTGTAGGCATCTGCTGTCTTTTTCTTTTCTCTTGCATTTCATAAATATCAGATGCGTAGCCCTGACGTTTCAATTTTTTTTAGTTCTTTTAAGTTAACCAATAGTCAGAAGTTTCACAAAAGGACAAAAATATCGGATTTCACTAAGTTTGCCACGTCAACCTCTTTTGATCATTTAATTAGATGTTTCTATGGTTACCAAAGGCTTACGGCAAGCATTTTATAAGTGTCAAAGGCTTTTATTAACTATACAAAAAAACTTTTTTGCAGAATCAATATTTGGAGTGTTGGTCGTTCATTTTTAGGACCTCTGCACTTCACTTTGGCATGATGTCAGTCAACCTTTTGGGGCCAAATCCCACTGATGGCAGCCCATTCTTCCATAATCAATGCTTGGAGTTTGTCAGAAGTTGTGGGTTTTTATTTATTCACCCAGCTCTTGATGAATGACCACAAGTTCTCAGTGGGATCACTGTCAGAATAGTTTCCTGGCCATTGACCCAAAAAGTGTGGTAATGCATTCCTTGAGGACCTTGAGTTTCTTTTTTTTTTTTTTTTTTTTTCCTTGGCGCAGTGCTCTATGTTGCTAGAAAGGGCATTGTTCCTCACCAGGCTGTTCTTGGATGGTTGGGAAAAGTTGATCTTGGGCACCTTTTTTAACACCTTGGACAGTTCCTTTGCCCAGATACCAATGGGAAAATGAAAATATCAGAGAGAATGTCTTTACCCTGGTCCTCATCCATCCAATTGCTGAGCCTTTTGCAAAGAATCACTTGGTCCCTGATGTTCTCTTTGGACAAGAATAGCTTCTTGCCCTTCTTTAGACCAGGCTATCGTCTAGAAATCATCTTCACACTGGACGTGCAGGTTCACTCTTAAATCCATTCCAGATTAAGTCAGGCATACACTCAAAAAACTTTTTCCTCTTGTGCACAGATCTTTGTTGTTCATGTAGTAATCAGGGCATTATAGTAAGTGATTAACACTTCACGACTAGCTTCTGTAATTGTGTGGTTGTACAAAAATCAAGTGCTTGAAATGCTGCTTGTCCTTTGGTAGGTTATCTCACTTTTAACTCATTAACTGCCATTGATGACAAAAGTCGTCATTGTAAATCCAACCGTTCACTGCCAATGAGGACTAAAGTCGTCATTTGCATTTTTTTTTTACTGTGTGGGCAATGGAACGAGCTCCCACATTGTGAGAACAAACATCCCAGCTCTAAAGCCGATCTTCATCCGCGTATGTTGCACGTCACGTGATCAGGAAGCAGAAAATCCATGTGTTAGGAGATCGTTTTGGGCCACTGCTGTAAAAAAAGGGAGGTGCGAACCGGAAAAGCTTCTGCCGATCACAATTCAATAATGGATTGTGAAAGAATGGATAACGCTCGAAACGCGCGGATTCTTCCTGATGTAAGAGGTGAGTCTACTCTTTATTTTGGTTGTTTTGGCATTGACATCATCCTAGCGCGCAACCTTTTGTAACTCTTCAAAAAAAGAGTGAAAATGCCAGAAACGCTGGCAGAGAACTGCTTTTCTGACCAGGAAACGGCTGGCAGTGAATTAGTTAAAGCAGCGCTGCAACCCAAATTTACCAGAATTGCTCACAAGGGGCATGCACCAACATGTCTGCCAAGCCATTTCCTTGTCTGTACACCTCATCTCTTTCTTTTCACTTTTTCTGCACTTAACAAGGAAAGTCAAGAAGGCATGTTTGATGTGTTTACATGAAATAAAAATGGATTCTAAAACCTTGTAATATCTCCAACACCTCAAGGTGCCTGGCCTTGCAAGGCGATGTCTTGCTCGGCCAGGCACCTTCATTACGAGGATAATGTCCTTCCTTGGTCAAAGGAAGTGGTTAAATGGAATGATGACGTATCTGCTCGGCAACCAGGGCAGGACCAAGACATCAAAGCAAATTTCCTTGGCATTGAGAAACACCCATAGTCTCCCCAATGTGTCCTGGGTCTTCCTTTAGGCCTTCTCCCAGTTGAACATGCCTGGAAAACTTTGATGAAGACGTTGATGATGCTCGGGATTGAGAAGAGGCTCTTGATTGAAGTTTTACACTTGAAATATTGGAGACACTGTCTTCAGGGTTTATTTCATCTGGATTTTCAGCAACTTGATCATCAGAAACATCTGTTTTGTTCTGTGAAGGGATTGCCTGCTTCCTGTAACCAAACCTTTATTTTGTCCTTAAATTCAGAGAACGCTTTCACCTTGGGTTTAAAGTACACAGCTGGTCTTTTCAGTTCCTCTTCTGGCAATGGTCGTCGTCGTCGTCTTCCTCCGCTTATCCGGGTCCGGGTCGCGGGGGCAGCATCCCAACTAGGGAGCTCCAGGCCGTCCTCTCCCCGGCCTTGTCCACCAGCTCCTCCGGCAGGACCCCAAGGCGTTCCCGGACCAGATTGGAGATGTAACTTCTCCAACGTGTCCTGGGTCGACCCGGGGGCCTTCTGCCGGCAGGACATGCCCGAAACACCTCCCCAGGGAGGCGTCCAGGAGGCATCCTGACCAGATGCCCAAACCACCTCAACTGGCTCCTTTCGATCCGGAGGAGCAGCGGTTCTACTCCGAGTCCCTCCCGAATGTCCGAGCTCCTCACCCTATCTCTAAGGCTGAGCCCGGCCACCCTACGGAGGAAACTCATTTCGGCCGCTTGTATCCGCGATCTCGTTCTTTCGGTCATTACCCAAAGCTCATGACCATAGGTGAGGATTGGGACGTAGATCGACCGGTAAATCGAGAGCCTGGCTTTCTGGCTCAGCTCCCTCTTCCCCACGACAGATCGGGTCAGCGTCCGCATCACTGCAGACGCCGAACCAATCCGCCTGTCGATCTCCCGATCCCTCCTACCCCCACTCGTGAACAAGACCCCGAGATACTTAAACTCCTCCACTTGAGGTAGGACCTCTCCCCCGACCCGGAGGTGGCAAGCCACCCTTTTCCGGTCGAGAACCATGGTCTCAGATTTGGAGGTGCTGATCCTCATCCCAGCCGCTTCACATTCGGCCGCGAACCTACCCAGCAAGAGCTGAAGGTCAGAGCTGGATGAAGCTAGGAGGACCACATCATCCGCAAAAAGCAGAGACGAGATTCTCCTGCCACCAAACTCGACACACTCCACACCACGGCTGCGTCTAGAAATTCTGTCCATAAAAGTGATGAACAGAACCGGTGACAAAGGGCAGCCCTGGCGGAGTCCAACCCTCACTGGGAACAGGTCCGACTTACTACCGGCTATGCGGACCATACTCACGCTCCTCTGGTAAAGGGACTGAATGGCCCTTAACAGAAAGCCACCCACCCCATACTCCTGGAGCGTCCCCCACAGGGTGCCCCTGGGGACACGGTCATAAGCCTTCTCCAAATCCACAAAGCACATGTGGATTGGTTGGGCAAACTCCCATGCCCCCTCCATCACCCTTGCAAGGGTATAGAGCTGGTCCACAGTTCCACGGCCAGGACGAAAACCACATTGCTCCTCCTCTATCTGAGATTCAACTATCGATCGGACCCTCCTCTCCAGTACCTTGGAGTAGACCTTTCCAGGGAGGCTGAGGAGTGTGATCCCCCTATAGTTGGAACACACCCTCAGGTCACCCTTCTTAAAGATGGGGACCACCACCCCGGTCTGCCACTCCCTAGGAACTGCCCCCGATGACCACGCAATGTTGTAGAGACGTGTCAACCATGACAGCCCTACAACATCCATAGCCTTAAGATACCCAGGACAAACCTCATCCGCCCCCGGGGCTCCGCCGCTGTGTAGTTGTTTGACTACCTCAGCAACTTCTGCCCCCGAGATCGGACAGTCCATCCCCAGGCCTCCCAGCTCTGGTTCCTCCTCGGAATGCGCATTGGTGGGATTGAGGAGCTCCTCAAAGTATTCCTTCCACCGTCCGACTATAGCCTCAGTTGACGTCAGCAGCTCCCCATCCCCACTGTAAACAGTGTGAGCGAGTTGCTGCCTTCCTCTCCTGAGGCGCCGGACAGTTTGCCAGAACCTCTTTGGAGCCGATCGATAGTCTTTCTCCATGGCCTCACCAAACTCCTCCCACGCCCGAGATTTTGCCTCGGCAACTGCCACTGCTGCACCCCGCTTGGCTATCCGGTACCTGTCTGCTGCCTCCGGAGACCCACAGACCAGCCACGCCCTGTAGGCCTCCTTCTTCAGCCTGACGGCTCCCCGAACCTCTGGTGTCCACCAGCGGGTACGGGGGTTGCCACCACGACTGGCACCGGCCACCTTACGACCACAGCTAGCAACAGCCGCCTCGACAATCGCAGAGTGGAACAAGGCCCACTCGGACTCAATGTCCCCCACTGCTCTCGGGACGTGGTCAAAGCTCTGCCGGAGGTGGGAGTTGAAGACCGTCTTGACAGGTTCTTCTGCCAGGCGTTCCCAGCAGACCCTCACTATGCGTTTGGGTCTGCCAGGTCTACGCGGCATGTTCCCTTGCCATCTGATCCAACTCACCACCAGGTGGTGATCAGTTGACAGCTCCGCCCCTCTCTTCACTCGGGTGTCCAAAACATACGGTCGCAGGTCAGATGATACGACTACAAAATCTATCATCGACCTGTGACCTAGGCTGCCCTGGTACCAAGTGTACCGGTGGGCATCCTTATGTTCGAACATGGTGTTCGTTATGGCCAAACTGCGGCTTGCACAGAAGTCCAATAACAAAACACCGCTCGAGTTCTGATCAGGTGGGCCGTTCCTCCCAATCACACCCCTCCAGGTCAAGCTGTCATTGCCCACGTGAGCATTGAAGTCCCCCAGCAGGACAATGGAGTCCCCTGATGGAGCACTATCTAGCACTCGTCCCAGGGACTCCAAAAAGGGTGGGTACTCTGAACTGATATTTGGCCCATAAGCACAAACAACAGTCAGGACCCGTTCCCCGACCCGAAGGCGCAAGGAAGCTACCCTCTTGTCCCCCGGGGTAAACCCCAACACACAGGCAGAGAGTCTCGGGGCTAACAAAAAGCCAACCCCAGCCCTCCGCCTCTCACCCGGAGCAACTCCAGCAAAGTAGAGTGTCCAACCCCTCTCCAGGTCTCGGGTTCCAGAGCCAATGCAATGTGTCGAGGTGAGTCCGACTATATCTAGCCGGTACCGCTCAACCTCTGCCACAAGCTCCGGCTCCTTCCCCGCCAGCGAGGTGACGTTCCATGTCCCAAAAACTAGTTTCCTTGTCCGGGGATTGGACCGCCAAGGCTCCCGCCTTGGTCTGCCACCCGATTCACATTGCACCGGACCCTTCATGTTCCTCCTGCGGGTGGTGGGTCCACAGTTGGACGAGCCCATGTATCCGGTTCGGGCTGGGCCCGGCCGGGCCCCATGGGCGAAAGCCCGGCCACCAGGCGCTCGCTCACCGGCCCCAACCCCAGGCCTGGCTCCAGGGTGGGACCCCGGTAACCCTCCGGGCCGGGTACTCCGACTCTTCGTTTTCACCGCCATGAAAGATCCTTCGAACCGTTCTTTGTCTCACCCTTCACCTAAGACCAATTTGTCATGGGAGACCCTACCAGGGGCACTAAGTGCCCCAGACAACATAGCTCCTAGGATCATTAGGGCACTCAAACTCCTCCACCACGAACTTAAAAATGATTCATGCACATCTGCTGCGTCTTGATAGCATTTAATAAATTAGGCAAAATTAGAAGACACTTCATCAACATTTTCATGTGGCGTCATTAAATTGGATATTTTCTTCATGTTCTTTGAGCTTTGTTTACACATTGAACTCTGTTTTTCTTGGCATGTTTTAATGTAAAGCTCCAAACCATTTGGTGTGAATTTAATGTTTCTTTTCTCTTTCAGCATTTGAGTGTCATCTTCTTGTTTACTTTTGAAATCAGACATTTTGGCAGTTTTATTAATTATTTCTGTCACTTAAAGCTACACAGAACTCAGAGAATCCTTAGCATAAAGCACAGACGCTTTTCTTTGTTTAGGATTGTAGATTGCAGCAAGCAAACATTTCCACAATGGGCATTGTCACCTTTCAATCATCCAAGCTTTGATTGATTGATTGAGTTATGCATCAGCTTGGCACATCATCAGACTTTGTAGAGAAATATGGTCTTTAATCTTCTTTTACCGTTTTCTTTTATGGTTTAAACAACATTTTCACTCACCAGCTTTGATGAGTCAGTGACATGATGACCCAGGCCTGAAGCAGGAAGTCTAATTGAATTCCTCAAAAAGGATCAGATCCAACCTTTTGTTTGATGACTATCCACCTTTGCAGCATGTCCATCAGGGAGGGAACATTCCTTCTGTTCCACGGGCTAGGTTTTTTACTTTATGTAGTGGCAGCTCCTTTGTTAACTCACTTCATATTTTCCAACTTTAAAAGCCACTGGAAGTTCAATGTCCAAACTCAAAAGCTGCATTTTCTTCAAGGTTAATTTCCAGGTTGGCAAGCAATAAAACACACATCCTGTTTTCCATTGCTTCCTGCTGCTTCTCCTGCTCTGGTAAAAAAAATAAAAATAATAAATAAAAACCATACGCCCACCCCAGTGCATGCTGGTCCTATACCAGTACCTGCTTATACAAAATGACCCGGTGACTTTTCCTGACTGTCTTACAAAGGTAAACAACAAAACGAACTACAAACATAAACAGATATTAATCTACAAATAAACTTTATAAATGCTTCAAAAATATAAAGTTAACTAATCACAAATTTAAAGAAAATACACAAAAATAACGCAAAGTATAAATAGCTCCAACATTCCCTATAATTAGCCTCTCTGAAACACCTGTACTGCAGGTTAGACACGTCTACCAGTCTATAGTTTAAAACTACAAAGCAGGGGCAGACTAGGATCTGCATCTCTAAAAAGCACGACTGTGGTGCCACAGTTTCACATTCACACACAGTACCAAGTTCAGTGTAAGCTCCAGCTCTCCAAGGTCAAATGCAAAGCAATGCCAGCCTGTCAATCACATCACATCCATTGAATAGAGGAATGCTTTCTGCTGCAAGCTCATTTTGCTCCTACTTTTAAACGGCCTCTTGATGAATGTCTACTTGAAGTGATGGGTGAGAGTCAGACACATTTAACATTGCCATGCATTTTTTCTCATTATGCATATTGTTTTTGCAGCAAGAGAGGGATGTTTTCATCTTTACCGCTCGAGCACTTCTTCTTCAGCACGTCTTCATGGTCGATGGTCATAAAAGCAAGAGCAGTGTTTGCAACAGATGGGACATTTTAAAATGATCTGTGTTTATCTGCACTTGCATGCAGGGATGTATGAAACTAAAAGGTTTTCAGGTTTGTTGAGCAGTTAAATCATTTATAAAGGATCAAGGATAATTTATTTCTCTCATCAGAATTCATTAATTTCATTTTCCTCACAAGTTATTGGTTTTTACAGATAATGAAAACAAATAAAAACCAGATATTGACCTTCATCCTCAATGCTCAGCGTGATTCAATCTTTTCCAGATAACTTGTTGGTTAATTTTCTTCTGAATAAAATCAAGATTGTAAATGTCTTTATTGGAGACCACAGATGTTCATCACGTTTTCCATCCAAATGGATTAAAATGTGATAAAATAGCATGTAGTAGAGGGTCCTACAGGGTGTGTGTGCTTTTCCCAATACAGGAAAATTTGTGTTTATAAGTCTTCCATTTGGAATACCAGGGAGAGGTTTTCTGTTCATCAGTATTGCCAGGAACAACTCAATACACGTCTGAAAGCTCTACAGTCAGATGATTTTAAATCACCTTTTAAAAGTGTCAGTCCATAAAAGAGATTGGTTGGTCCAGCCTAGTTTAGAAATCCCATTTTGTCATTTTTCACACCCATACCTACTTGCATTCCTTTTATCCATCAATTTCATCACCTCAAGGGAATCCGTGGAAACATCCAACCTCATTAAACTTACAACCATCAAAATAGGACTCAATTACTTTGAGTGTCTGCAGTGGGGTCCAAGATCAATATTCTAAGAAACAGGGAGTGTCTGAGAGGCTCGTGTGCATGCAGCTGAAACATGGTTAGAAATGAGGATGGCCCTTCAAACCCCTCTCTGTATTCTAATCTCCTGATTTAGCTGCTGGCTCAGCTTAACACCAGGAACACACCAGATGCAAAAGCGCGACGAATTGCCGTGGAACGACGAGTGCTTCTAGCTCCCTTGCTAACCTACGCTCTCGGTCACATCAGCTGCGAAGCGCCACGAAGGCTCGCGCCGTGCAGCGTTAGTTTCGGCGTGAACTCTAATTTTTTTTTGTGAGCCGTCAGTGTCGCGTCAATTCTGGCAGGAAGTCAAACCAAAGCATAAGAGGCAGGCTGGTAATCACTTTTGTGTATCTAAACAGACTAGAGACATGAAAATGAACACACACACACGCACGCACATATGTGCGCACACACACACACACAGCAAGGGCAGATTTGAAAATATTTGTTAGAGCATGATTGGAGTTTTCGTTTGATCTCATTTTTGTAGCATGAAATATTTCAAACTGCACAAAAAGACTGTGTTGTGTTGATAATTCAGCTGTGAAAATTGGGAATTAATAGTTGCAAGGAAGGAATCCATCTAAGTGATGCAGCTCTGATTGTAGTTTTAGAGATTCGGTGCAAAACAGTGACCCTTACTAAACGCTGGAAGTATCAGCGGTGTGGAACGACACTAGCCTGGCAAGCCAGACTAAATAAATGTATTATTTAGTCTGGCCATGCTCCATTGACGGCTCTCGGTTGTGGGGCGGGTTCTACCGTTGTCTTTCAAATGATCTCCGCATTCCACTGGACAATGAATGTGACATACTCTTGTTTCACTCTGTTGCATCATCCCATCCACCAGGCCTATAGAGTGCCCTGATTGGCCCACAAAGCAGATAAAGCTCAGTGATTTGTTCACTAAGCAGACAGAGCACTATGATTGGCCCACCATTATGGACCAATCACAGCTCTTTATGTGTTTGAAACCCCTCTAGAGAGTTGTGATTGGCTAGCCAGAGTCCTGGTAGGAGCTGTGGAGGTTCCAATGGAGCATGCCTAGATCAAACTTTGCAAAGCAAGAATTTGGTCTAGTTCACTAGGCTAGAACGACACTGCTTCAGATTGGAATCCACTATAGTCTGTGGGGGTGATTCAAGCCAGCCACGGCGTGGAAATATTCGGGCGCGTCCGAGAAGTGGCAAGCCATTAGAGATAGGATTGGGTTCTATTTTTACCACGTGCTGCTTCTGGGATATGACGATTTACGCAGTTAACACGGTTTCAGTTTAAACCCCCCAGTAATTTTCAAAGTAAAAGACTATTGCAGCGATGCAATCTCATATCTATCATTCGCTGCATCTGACTTCCTCTCTGCTTTTCTTGTTTCAAAAGTTACGTTTCTAACCATATTTTTGTTGTTATGGAACAAATCGGATATAAAATAAAGTCCAAATGTGACTGTGCTTTAAGTTGTGTAAATGATGGATAGATCTACAATTCCCTTCCTGTCCATTAGCCTTTGCCTGCTTTCGCTGCACGCTGCTGTGCACATCAGCGCAGTTGAAGAGTGACTTCCTTACTGGAATTTGCCACATTAAAACTTAATTTTGTCAGCAGTGATTTGTCTGGGGTCAAACACTGCTCAGTGTAGAATGCAGTGAAAATGCATCGTTTTTCTTTTTGTGGTTTCTGTTTAAACGTGTGGTTCAGTGAAGCTAACCCATGCTATTCTGTAGTGCTGACAAGAATATTAGTGACATCCCATGTTGTTGTCCAACAGAAGAATAAACTGTAATGGCTTAAAAGAAATCACTCAACTCTTCAAGATTCCCCTCCAAATGTTCGTCAAAATAAAAATGATAAAAAGAACAAATATCCAAGTTTCTGACCTCAAACTATTTTGTAGTGTGTTACTGAAGCTTTGTTAGTAGTTTAGTGAGTAATCAAAATACAAATATTAAAAGTATGGCTTTCCCAGACTAAGTAAGTTCCCAAACATGCGGTAATGTGCAAAATATTATTTCTTTAAAGATCATGTTAGAATTATAAAAAATTTCTGATAAAATGAAGTTTTTTAAAATGATCTCTGAAAAAGTTTGAGGGAGCTCAATAATGTAAAAATAAAGAAAAGCTTTTTTCGAAACCATTTTTCACAAAATGTTTTAAAGAAAGGCATAAAAATAGTTTAGGTTTGCTTTTAGCACCCCCTAGAGTCTGTTATTAATTCACACTTGCGAAACCGAAAGTTGAACTTATCTTCTGGATGTGTGTTTGTGTTTTTAACACCTTAATCTAACAGCTGAAACTTCTTCTCAGCCTTCATGAGTTTCTACAGGTTTGGTTCATCACTAAATCAAACAAATCAGCTATGTTCATGATCTAAAACATGCAGGAATCATGCTGGCATTTCAGCTTCACTTTACTACATCCAACAGAGACCGGCCCGCTACTCTCAAGTTCCAAGTGCGGCATTCTGGCCACAGAGGGAGGAGTGACTTTTCATTAACCATGTAAAGGGTCATTTTAGCACATACTGGCTCAAGAAAATGATTTTAAAATATAAAAGTTGCATATTATGGCTTTAAGTTTGTTTTTCACTAAATAAGGTTATAAAAAATAAGATGTGCGACATAATTAAAACAGACCACTAGCTGAGACTAAATGGTAATGAACAGAAATGACAGCATCCTCAGAAAAAAAGAAAATTACCCAATTTCAGCAATCTGTTTTTAATTTAAAAAATGCCATAAATACCAACAAGAAATCCCTTTGCTTATCAGCCAAGGATGAATTTATTGACAAAAAAAAAAAGTGTTTAAAGTGGATAAACTTGTAAAATCTGGCAGAGTTTCAGGAAATCCCATCCCTGAAAACTCGTTATTGGTTTTCGTGTTACTTTCAAGTTTTGCTTCACTGAAATAATTAATCTCTTGGTGGCAGGTATCTGAGTATGGCAGTGTGTGAACCAAGCAGTAAGTGTTGATTTGAAATGATGTATTACACAAGGTCATAAACAAGCAGTAAAAAGTTGGCCTTGGGATGGATTCAGGCAAAAAAGGGATTTTTTAACTCAAGCATATTTTACCTGTCAAGAATATTATTTTGATACTATGCATTGCACTAATGTTCATGTATTGAGCAAAGGGAAGAAGGTCCAGGAAGGGAACCAGAAGATAGTATTCCAAAAGAAAAAAGGTTCCAAAATAGGACAAAAATCAGAACTTCCAAACTTTATTCCAAGGTTGACCTGTAACGAGCAAAAAGACAAAGAGAAAGTCAAACCCAGAGTGTCCATGTGACATCCAGCTTGACCCAGTAAAAGTAAACGAGAAGTAAACCTTTAACACAGACACTAAATCCCACCTAAATGGTTCTGTAAAGACGAGATGTGGAACGCAGACGAATGGTACCAAGTATCTCGCCGGCTTTAACGAGAGTGCACTCGATGGCAATTACAAGGTCCTTACGGGACCAGAAGGTGAGAGCAAACAAATCTCCTGGCTCATCGGAAAAATGGGAGGATGGCGTCCCTGAAACGGGACCGTGTGATTATTTAGTTCACAAGCTGTTGGTGCGACGGCTTTTTAATCGCTGCTAATGGAGTTCCTGCAAACATAAGCACCCTGTGGGGGTTCACAGAGTGACTTTGGTCCACTCCTTCACTGTAGTCTCTCGGAGCATCTATCACTAATGATATCTTTCCTCACATACTTTGTTGTTTTTTTTCCCCCCAACCCTTTTTTTTTCCTTAGATAGCAATTATGTACTGGAAAAAGAGTGGCTGTTATTTTTAATGTGGTGCCAGTGCTCTCGCCTTTTTATAAAAGCAAACACAAACACAATATTGCACTCAGCAGCAACCAGACTCACCCCAGGGCAATGTATTAGCTGCTGAAGTGGCCATTTAGAATGAAGGTAAATGAGTCGAGGGATGACAGGTGAGCTAAACGTTGTGGGTTTGTAACAGTCAAGGACACTCCTGCTTCATCCTTCTGATGTAGAAAGTCACAAAGGCAGATTTTTTTCAATCTAGAACCAGAAATTGTTCCACTATCTAACTTTTTCCTCCTCTGCCTCTCGCTTCTACCCAAGTCGGCTGTAGCGAAGGGCGTCCTGCTGCGGCAGTGTCTTTCTGCCCACACTCATCCTCCACCTTTCCCCCTGCTGGTGCTGAGACTTGAAGCACATAAGATTTGAAAAAAAAAAGGACTTTGTGTGGGGAAAAGTGCATTGAAATTTGTTCTGCCTCACCCACACCCAAAACTCTCCTGCTGTGCTTCAAGTTGAGCAGATAATAAAGAAGTAAAACCGGGTTAGAGGCAGTGAAGACACTGTCAGGAAGAGTCAAAAACCATCATGCCTGTTCTTGAACAGATGATGGAGGAATGGAAAAATTTCATGTATTCATTTTCTCCCATAAAGTTTTACATTTTTGGGGTCGGCATTATTTTCTGCGCAGACTGAAACTTGCATGGCAGAATTGTAATGAAGTATTTTAATTGTTGTGAGTTTCAGAATGAATAAATTACGTTTGTGTTGAAACCTGACAAATACCCTCTTTTTAGGAGTCAGTGCAGTTCAGTTACTTTTTAAATAGCTGTGCGGATGTTGTAAAGACAGAAACGCGATAGTTTATCTGTTTGTCCAGTAAGTTTTCCGCTGCTTGTGACACCCCTGAACTAGCTCAGCTGATTCATTTGCATGCAGAGGATCAGGGACTTCTTCAAGGTGCCAGAGTTCTTCGCTTCTTCTCTGAAGCCCACTTTCCACCAGAAGGGAAAGTGTGGTGTAATGTAATAGTGGTGTTTTACCCGCACGCTCGCATTCAATTAGGAGTGATTCTGACATGATATGAGAGCGAAAGCGTTACACACGTCTGATCTCGTGAGGTAACAAAGTCACGAGAGAATTACAACACAGAAGTCCACACAAAAACAAGCATGTTTCCAAAAAGGTCTGTGGATTATTTTCTGTTCTGTTTACGTCGACTACAGGGGGTTGACAGGAAATGACACGCTTATCTGCAAGTGGCTTTTATTTTGAAGTCTGGCACGATCTGATCTGCTGAGTTTAACGTGTTTTGGAAGCATAGTGTGTGAAAAAATACTTCACTCTTGGGACACATCCAAAATGTTAGACTTTGATGCCGATGAAAAGGATTCCATCCACTATAACAGTGGCAAGTTGCCACAAAGTGTGCTTCACGGCCGTTTCGTGACACTTTTGCGTCCGATAGAAAGGGGGTTTAGCCTAGCCACCCTGCAGGGAAGCTCCTTTCAGCCGCTTGTATCGTGTATCTTTTTCTTTTGCTCATGATCCAAATCTTGTAAGCATGGTTGGAGCATAGATGGACCAGTAAATTAAGACCTGTGCCCTTTTTTTTCTCTTTTCTAAATGACAGACTGGAGCAGAACCCTCATATCTGCGTTCGATGCTCATATCGCTCAGCCCAGTTCTCACTCCACCCTACCATCTCTCAACAAAAACTTCTTCAAGAGACTTTTGACATAGATTAAAGTTGTACCCAACCTAACAACTGGAAAACTGGTTTCAGAAGCTCATAATGGCTTAAACCAGTGGCTCCCAACCGTTTTTCACAAGGACCCCTTTTCCTGTGTCCAAGCAAAGCAGCACCTATGTGCATGCACACAATTAAAAGTGAATAATTACAAACTTTATAGAAAGATAAAGAGTTGTGCCTCTTACATAGTAGTTTTTAATAGTACTGTTAGGTGTGTTATATGGATGTTATAAATGTAGACTTTACAACTTTAGTCTTGGTAGCTACACACACATAATTGTGGGGTACCCCTGTAACCTTTTGGGGACCCACTTGGGGGTCATAGATCCCGGGTTGGGAACCACTGGCTTAAACAGTTGTTTCATCTTTGATTGGTCATTTCATTAGCTTAAAAACAATGGACAAAAATGTATCTGTTACCCTGGCTTTTCACCAGATGCGTAATCATTGCGTAACATTCACAAAGCACATTATGCAGCTATCAGCCACCATCAGTGTGGATGAGTGTGTTTGCACCATCTTAAGCTGGGCGGACACTGTGCGACTTTTTCACTCGTAGCACTCAGCTTCAGCTCAAACTGTACGACTTCCTCGCAGGGCAGATCTCACGAGTCATGCGCTCACACTGCACGACCCAGTTCTCGGATGCGATCTGACTGCTCACACTGTACGTCTGGTAGCAACACGTCGGCCCTAAATATATGCTAAAAATAGCAGTTTTTACTCAACACGTCAGACTTTTTTGTCTTGTTTTGCCTGTTGTCCTTCGGGAGTGCTGCAGGAGAACACACAGGGATTTATGGGGGTTGGATGAGGAAAACGAAATAAAGAAAGTAAATCTGTGTTTTGTGATCAGTTTAATTTGACATGAACACGACAAACACGCTTTCTTGACAATCTTTGTGAGTAAAAAAAACATGTAGAAATCAAAACGAACAACGTGTGTTATTAGGGAAATAGCGGGCGAGCGATGTTGATGCAGGATTGCGCATGCGCCGTGAGCGGTTCTGATTTGGGTCGCAGTGCCGCTTCAACAGTGCGATACCCTCACGAGGGACGAGCAAAATCTTAAACACGCCTGAAGTCCGTGCGAGCTCACGATTGCTGATCGGTAGCTGGTCACGTGGTGTTAATCGCCTCTCGTTACTCCCTGTATACTACACGACGCTCGGCGCAAAACTCGCCCCGATCTCGTAGATTCTCACAGGAGTGGAAAATCGGCTCAAAAAAGTGAAAAAGTCGCACAGTATATGCCCGGCTTTAGAGCCAGAAAGGCCATGCAAGTATCCACTTTAGGCAAAGTTCACAAAACAAGCAAGACATACTCGTCATTGTCACGCCGTCTCTAGTTTAGAGGTCTTTTATACCATCTATAATACCGCTGCTTTTATTCTTAAACTTTTTCCTGTCATGATCTCAAAATTAACCAGCTGCTCACCTCTCCTATTTTTGCCTCAGTTGTTTTGTTTTTACCCAACAAATCCAGCACTCTATCTGGTCTGATTTCTGTACTGTGCCCTCTGGCAGAACCCTCCAGTACTACGTATAATGCAGCAGCGAGTGTGTGAACAAGGCATGGTCTGATGCCTGCATTAATGCGAGGTTAAAAAGCAAGTATCTTCCCAGCCTTAGATGCGTCCCTGAAACGTAGTGTTATGTTACTCTGCTAAACTTATGCTTCAAGTCTTTTTTAAACGCAGATGAACCCAGACAAGAAGTCAAACAAGGTATCAGTGTAAAACATCCGGTAACCTTCAAAATAAGAAACATGCAAATCTCCAGTTACTAAAGTAAAGAAATAAAGTGCGAAGCCTACATAGCCAAGCTAAACGGAACAGGAAATATACCAAAGACCCTTTAGGATACATGCTGCGTGAACAGCGAACAGATGGCGACTTTGCATTTCTCCAGTGATTTAGTGACTTTGTGGGACCAGTTGTATGGAATGCTTTTGCTTACGATTGGCATCTAAAATGCACCACTGATCTTGTGGGTAAAAACCTGCTATTATGTCACATGCTTCTTACGCATCTGGTGGAAAGCCCAGGTAACCCCTACTGCACACTGGAAGCATCAGTGGCAGCGGAACGTCACTGCTTCAAATGTAATCCATTATAGTCTATGGAGCGTCATAAAGCAATTTTCAGACTTCAATTTTCAGAGTTTGCATAAACAAACTATAACCTTTGAAGTCTCAAAGGATCTTGTGATCTCACAAGCCAGGCGAGGAGCACGGCAGAGAAGCCGCTTCACTACTGAGACTCTCCCGGTTGGCTGTGCTGTGATTGTTGCGAGCAAACCTTTCTGCGCCGCTGATGCTTTCAGTGTGCAGCTGGGGTGGAACCAAATCTAAAGTGGTACACTCCATTAAAAAAAATTCGGTCTCTTTACTACATTTGTACAAAGTAAGTTATTTTTATTTGTGCAGGAGTCAATCTGTAAGCACACGTGTAACCATTATTCCACAATTTGTAATACGGTTATCCCTGAAGCAGAGGGCACTACTTAATCCACTTATATCATCATGCATTTAGCAAAAAAGATCTAAATGCGACAACATTCTTACTCTAAGGTGACTTTATTGCAAATGATTTACTTCTATCCTCAGTGGAGGCAGCCTGGCTTCAGCAGTCTGCTACTGACTCAGCACTGTGTTAGTTATGCCTCAGTGAGTCTTTCTCCCTTGGCTTTACAAGTCTTGCTGCACATTTGACCACAACAAAAAAGTCCACTTGGAGTTATTCCCACATATACACCATTGTCTCCATTAGCTTGTTTTGCCTGACCCTGAGCATGTGCCGGATTGTGCGCTTTTGAAATGTTGCTACTGCTGTTGTTATGTGTGCAATTGCTTTTTTAAGTTGGCCTTTTATGTCCACAAACAAAGCAGACACAAGGTTAAATGTATCTCAGCTGATTGCGTTGTAGTTAACCTTAATTGTAAATGCAATTAGAAGTCTTCATGTCACGTTCTACCCCTGCCTTCCTGACTGTGTCTCTCTCCTGCCCTGATTAGCCCTTATTGTTTTCACCTGTCCCTTGTTTACCTGCCCATGTGTTCCTGATTTCCCTGTGCCTGATTACCTCCCTCCTTGTGCCAGTCTTTGTCAGATCATTGTTTGTGTTAGCTGTCAGCGTTGTGGTTTGTCCTGCCGTTCCCAGTCTATTATTAAAACCATTGTTACTTCATCTGAGCATGCATTTTTACCTCCTGAGCTGCCTCTCCACACATCATGACACTTCATTGATTAACCACTAAATTGTCTTTGGGGAATAAGTCAAATTTGCAGCATTGTGAGATCGTGCAAGGAGTAGCTGGTGAATTACTGTAATGGACGTGGTGCTTTTTTGTCAACCTGCAAGTTTTTACAGAAAATTTGACCATCTTTTGTCTCTCTTCTGCATTATCATGTTATTGTAGTGAAGAACAAGTCCTGGAGTTGTTCTGTTTGGAGCATTGGCTCCGAATAACTTTTCAAGGAAAACTCGTCCCAACTGGCTGATTCAAGGCCTACCAAGTGTAGAGAAAACCACTGATTTGTTTGCCTTAGGTTTACTGAATCAAACTGGTGTCAGCCTGCAAAAATATCAACAGATTTCCAAAAACCAAACCCAAATCAATGCAAGAACTGGTCTAATTTTAAACACCTAGCTCTCAGATGTACACTTGGCATAGTCCAACTGATTTGTTTGCCTTCTCAGCTGCAGTTTTACCTTGATCTCCTATCCTGTTGTGTGTTTTTAGATGTTGACTCCTAGGTTTTATGACATTTGGTATAATGACTTGAAATGATTTACCACAACTGTGACTTATTCATACAAGGAGACGAGGGATAGCAGTTATTTCTTCTATCATGCGTGTAGATCTTTGCTGCTGAGCGTAATTGAACTGTGAATGAAAATGATAACTCGTTTCTCTTTTCTTTAATCCTCCCTGACAATACCATCACTCCTGATAATCCCACAGCACCCTTCCCTTTTTAAATTTCCCCCAATATATGTAATATCTTATCTATTTTATTAATCTTCTCAAGTATTTTGTGAGGCCATATTGAATATCCCAGGACTTGATGTGTGCTCAGAGTCCATATCTGTTACATCATCTTGACTGCTGTACCGAGATATTAGAAATCCATACACTCAAAATATGATGTATGATTCTGCTACTTTGGGATTGATTGGAGATTTGGTTTGGTGCTTTTTTAACAATAAGAAAAGCAGAGGGAAAATGTCTCCAAAATCGAGAGTAATTTACACATTCCACTGAGAGGAAAAGGTCAGACCTGTAAAGCAGTAGAAGAAAGAGGCCATTACTCTTGATGAGGGCAGCCAATTTGTGCTTTTAGGGCTACATGTGGAAGTTAAGTGGCTCAAATGATGCTGATGTGACACGCCAAAGGCAATTTGGCAACTTTCTCCATGTACATGTCACCACACTCATACAGCTGGAGGAAGTTCTGAGTAAATTAGCGAGAAAAACATACAGATAAGGGTTGTACAAGTCCAGTTAGATATTGGTGTCATAATACATGCCTTAGTTGCTCTTTTCCATATCCTCTCTGACGCTATTCTTTCCCCAATGAAGAGTAGAAACATCTGTCATTCAAGGTCACATGGAGTAAAGAAAATAATTTGTACAAATGTTTGAATTTTTCTCTGCAAAAGTCAAGTCTCAACTCATTAATTCATTTAGCATAAACACTAGGGGTGTAGCGGTACACTTGTAATCCCAGTGCAGCTCATACCTTGGTGTAAAGGTCACGGTTCGGTTCATTTTCGGTACAATGATGAAATAATGTGAAAAAATAAAGGCTTTCATTTGTGTAAACGTGTACGACTTTATTTGATAATTTAAGGTCTGGTTGACTAAAAAAACATTTTTTATTATTATTTCTGATTATAATCCATTAAGCTTGCATGAAATTTAGCATGAAAACAGTCTTATACACTTATGTCCTGTGTTGATTTCTAGGATTAGAAAATCCTCCCACTGTGATGTCACACGGTGAATTAGCATTGATACCCTCATCCATCTTGGCTTGCTCCCGCCCACAGGAGGGCTTTTTAAACGTTATTTTGCAGCAAGGAGAGAGAGAGAGGAGTCACGGACTAGTGTCAGAGTCTTTGCAGCAATCCTCATACTAATTAAAGCCCTAGGCCTATTTTGAAAACTATTCCTCGAAAAATTGTAAAAATGGTATTTAATGGTAAAACTAGTTTAGATAGCCTTGTAGTGCTGGGTTTGCTGATTAATTTGATGGGAATTATTACTATTTCTTCTGTAGTGTGAGTTTTTTTTGGGCCTTTTAAGGAACTAACATCACAGGGTCCCCCACCTGTGGGACCCTAGGGCTTAGTAAGCAAGCATGCAGCGACAGTGGAGAAGAAAGCTGCCTTTTATGACAGTTCACTTCTGGGCTTCCCAGTGAGTGAAGGGCCTGGTCTGGTACCAACACCAACTTTAATTCAACAGGTAAAGCTGGGCAAACATGGTGCAATTTTTTTGGCCCATTTTGAGCCAATTTTTCTGTATTTCTCTGTCTTTGAGTTCGGGGCGAGTTTTGTATTGCGTCGCATATACAGGTGCTGGCCAGTAAATTAGAATATCATCAAAAGGTTGAAAATATTTCAGTAATTCCATTCAAAACGTGAAACTTGTACATTATATTCATGCAATGCACACAGACCAATGTATTTCCGATGTTTATTACGTTTAATTTTGATATTTATAGGTGACAACCAATGAAAACATCAAATCTGGTATCTCAGAAAATTAGAATATTCTAAAGGCCAATGAAAAAATGTTTGTTTCTCTAATGTTGGCCAACTGAAAAGAATGAACATGAAAAGAATGTGCATGTATAGCACTCAATACTTAGTCGGGGCTCCTTTTGCCTCAATAACTGCAGTAATGCGGCGTGGCATGGACTCGATCAGTCTGTGGCACTGCTCAGGTGTTATGAGAGCCCAGGTTGCTCTGATAGTCGTCTTCAGCTCCTCTGCATTGTTGGGTCTAGCGTATTGCATCCTCCGCTTCACAATACCCCATAGATTTTCTATGGGGTTAAGGTCAGGCGAGTTTGCTGGCCAATCAAGGACAGGGATACCATGGTCCTTGAACCAGGTGCTGGTGGTTTTGGCACTGTGTGCAGGTGCCAAGTCCTGTTGAAAGGTGAAGTCTGCATCCCCATAAAGTTGGTCAGCAGCAGGAAGCATGAAGTGCTCTAAAACTTCCTGGTAGACGGCTGCATTGACCCTGGACCTCAGGAAACAGAGTGGGCCAACACCGGCAGATGACATGGCACCCCACACCATCACTGACGGTGGAAACTTTACACTGGACCTCATGCAACGTGGATTCTGTGCTTCTCCGCTCTTCCTCCAGACTCTGGGTCCTTGATTTCCCAAAGGAAATGCAGAACTTGCTTTCATCAGAAAACATAACTTTGGACCACTCAGCATCAGTCCAGTCCTTTTTGTCCTTGGCCCAGGCGAGACGCTTCTTGCGCTGTTTCTTGTTCAAGAGTGGCTTGACACACGGAATGCGACACCTGAATCCCATGTCTTTCATGAGTCTCCTCGTGGTGGTTCTTGAAGCGCTGACTCCAGCTGCAGTCCACTCTTTGTGGATCTCCCCCACATTTTTGAATGGGTTTGTCGTCACAATTCTCTGCAGGGTGCGGTTATCCCTAGAGCTTGTACACTTTTTTCTACCACATTTTTTCCGTCCCTTCGCCTGTCTGTTAATGTGCTTGGACACAGAGCTCTGCGAACAGCCAGCTTCTTTAGCAATCACCTTTTGTGTCTTGCCCTCCTTGTGCAAGATGTCAATGATTGTCTTTTGGACAGCTGTTAAGTCAGAAGTCTTCCCCATGATTGTGGTGCCTTCAAAACAAGACTGAGGGACCTTTTAAAGGCCTTTGCAGGTGTTTTGAGTAAATCAGCTGATTAGAGTGGCAGCAGGTGTCTTCTATATTCAGCCTTTTCAGAATATTCTAATTTTTTGAGATACCAAATTTGGAGTTTTCATTAGTTGTCACTTATGAATATCAAATTTAAATGTAATGAACATTGGAAATACATTGGTCTGTGTGCATTGCATGAATATAATGTACAAGTTTCACGTTTTGAATGGAATTACTGAAATATTTTCAACCTTTTGATGATATTCTAATTTACTGGCCAGCACCTGTACATGGGGTTACGAGAAGCCATTAACACCTCATGAATAACTCACAATCTGCAATCGTGTGGTCGCACAAATATCAAACATGTTTGATGTTCTGCTGGTCCCTCGTGAGGGTATCACACTGTCGAAGTATTGCTGTGACCCAAATGTACTGGAAATGCTCAAAGTGCATACATTAAGATGGAGCTGAATGCACGTCATAGAGTGTCCGCCCGGCTTAAGCTGCGTCTTTTGAAGGAGGCAGCCTGTATGGGTTGTCGGTTAATGGCTAATGTGTGCAACACTGTTACTCCTCCGCGTGGGAACTCGCATTTGTGCTGAGCAGAACATTTTGTAATGAAAAATCTGAATCCAATGTACCGTTAAACCTCTAACAAATGCAAATGTCGGATGAAATATGCAGGAAGTTTTGTGGGTTTAAAAGACACCAGTTTCTGTAAGACTCACTATAACCCTAACCCCAACCCTTGAGGAACCAAATACAATATTTTGGCAAGATTGGATTGTTAGAATTTGTAGGTGGACCGATTGCTATTGAGTACAAGTATCTCTTCTTTGCTGTATTTGTTTAAGGAATTTTAGCAAGAAATTGCATCCCTCTTGTCTGAAATCAGACGTTAATTTTTCAACAGTTCTGATTCTGAATTTCCAGATTGTGCTTCGGCCTGCTTAAACACGCATGCATCTGTTTGTTGACCATGAGAAGTGCATAGTCGTGTCGGCGTAAACCCATAAAGCAGCAGCTTTTGGTGTGTGAGTATGCCGTTATGTTGCGTGCAAAAATGGTGCGTGACAAGTTTACTTCATTGTTTTACCGTCTATCCCGGGACACACATTAGAGGAGTCTGTCCAGTAACTGCTGCATATGCCGCCATAATCTGTTTCCCCCTGCTGTGCCAGGTGTGCAGGCAGCAGGCACTTCTGCAAGGATAGCCAACTATGTGTAAGCTCTTTGGGAAATATGTGACATAAATCTTAATGTAATTATGTCGTAAAACAGAATGGAACAATAAAACTTTATTTAGATGTGTGCTAAAGCAGAGCGGTAGACATGGCTGTGCTCCCACCTGGATTACATGATGTTGTTGCTGTGTGTGTTTGGTGACTGGTGATGATTGTAGCTATGAGATGGACCAGTACACCTGGACCAGATGTTCATGTCTCCATCTGGTATGTAAGTAACAGACTCTGTTTTGAGTTTGCAATCAAAAACTGGTTTTGCAGTTTAAAACCTTAATCAAACAGCAACGCAATATACCAGTTTCCTTCAGAGCCCTTTACAAATTCAGGGCATCCTGATGAGTGCATTACAGATGCAAACCACTCATGATCCAACGTTAAATGCTGTGCTTGTTTTAGACCAACGATTGACTCAAAGTAGTTGGAAAGAAGCAGAAAATACTTTGCACCTAAACCTGAAAGCTAAGTTTCTTTCTGAATAAAATGGGAAGTTCAGAAACAAACTCCAAAGTACTTTTTGTGCATTAAAGTGATTCAGAGCCTTTCTCTCTTTCTCAGAGTTGCTGAAGGGAAGCTAATGGACCTCGTGAAAATTAGAGTTGACATTTGGTTTTTCTCAGAAGACCTGAAAGGTGAGGTGAGGGGGTCAAGAGGAGGGACAGCCATCATCATGACTCATGGGAAGGCAACTTTCGCATCTGAATTTTTTTCCTTCCGTGCCCTCGAGGTTCAGAGATAAATTACAGCATGAAAAGGTGAAGAGGGTACAGCAGGAAAGAAATGAAGGCGAACGAAATGCAACAACGAGAAAATGAGAAGATTAGAAGGAGTTGGATGAAAAATCAGGGAGAAAAAGACATAAAGAGGAGAGGAAACGGAGCAGGGGGGAGGGAAAGCATTAGTCTGTCCTTGCAATTAGTCACTGGTCACAGCTCTTTGGGTTTATGGTGAGCTTCATGCCATGGTGCTGCTTTTTAATTGACAGTAAAACGTACTGACCAGCAAAAGAAATGCCCCCTCGCTCCTCCTCCCATTCTCTCTTTTCAAGTCGTCACACTTGATTGACGTGAGATGTCGTTTACATGCAGTGCAGCATGACAGAGAAAGCCCTCTTTTCCTCACATCTCTCCAGTAGCTGTGATGGCCCGCAGTTCCTTCCTGTCGCAGCGATTTAGCCTGTCAGACCTTGTTCTGTAGTTTCTGTGTGCTTCTCTGTCTCATTGTCACATTTCATGGCCCTGTCATGTGAAAAGGTTTTCTGCTAGCCAAGAGAAAAAGCCAGGTGCTGGCTCCTGTTTGTGCATCAGAGCTCTCACATGTTTGGAAGGAGATAGAAATGGAGAGGAACCGCATCTGAGGTTATGTAAAAGGTGATCTAAGTCACAGAAAGTGTCTGTTTTGAAGAAGAGATGAATGCTATACGGTAGGTACGGAAAGTTTTCAGACCCCCGTCAATTTTTCACTCTGTTATATTGCAGCTATTTGCTAAAATCAAGTAAATTCAGTTTTTCCTAATTAATGAACACACAGCACCCCATATTGACAGAAAAACACAGAATTTTATAAATCTGTGGATTTGTTAAAAAAGACAAACTGAAATATGGTCCTAAGTATTCAGACCCTTTGCTGTGACGCTCATATTTAACTCAGGCGCTTTCTATTTCTTCTGATCATCATCGAGATGGTCCAACATATTCATTGGAGTCCAGCTGTGTTTGATTACACTGATTGGACTTGATTAGGAAAGCCACACACCTGCGTATATAAGACCTACATCTCACAATGCATGTCAAAGCAAATGAGAATCATGAGGTCAAAGGAGCTTCCTGCAGAGCTCAGAGACAAAATTGTAGAAAGGGACAGCTGGCCAAGGTTACAAAAGCATCTCTGCTGCGCTTAAGGTTCCCAAGACCACAGTGGCCTCCATTATCCTTGCAGGGGTTTTCCTGGCTCAAATTGAGGCAGAGGTGGAACCATCCTGACCAGGCGCCAGCACATGTATACTCTGTGCATTCAACTGCCTCACTTTTTTAAAGGCAAAATATTTTTTCGTTAAGTGTTCTAATCTAAGCTTCTGTTGATTAATTGAGTATTCCATTTGACAACGTTTCAAGTGAAACAAAACTGGTTTGCTGCTAAAAATATGAAATAAAAACAAAATTATCAGGCTGAAATAACAGACTCTTGTTATAAAAGGCTCAATAAAATGCATTAGATTGGTGTTTAGTTCCCTTTTCCCATCTGATATTTATAGTTAAAATATTTGTAATATTTGACCTACATTTCAGTAACATTTTAGGTTTGTATTAATGACACTCATCTTGGTCAAAATAACACATAAATATATCCAGTAAAACATAATGCATTTCATTAACATGCATTTGTATTGTAAATGGTAATAACATTTAATTTTTGCTGCCAACAATGTAATAGTGGCATGTCTTTTATGTATGGTTTGCAATAATCCAGTTTAAATTATGTTCAAAGATAGAAGCCTTTGTGAATTATATACTACAACGGCTTGCCGTACTTCCTCCTCCTGTGTGTGGAGCAGACTTGTAGCAGTAATGTGACTCATATCTGCAGCGGTTCTGATCCATAGCGCTGCAGGATGCAGAATGAACAGGATGGTGGGGACTTTTTTTCTGCTTGTAGAGTTTAGTATTTCTTAGTTTTACCATCATCACATGCTTTTCTGTGTGCCACTTGACTGTGAGCAGGGGCGGATTTAGCAATTTGGGGGCCCAAGGCAAGCAAAGACATGAGGCCCTCCACAGCTGTTGTTCTGATTTTTTTTAATTCTTACTACAAAAAGGTTGTATAACTTCTTCACTGGTCCAGTCTTGGATGGCACTGATGTCAAGAATCTCTGGAACTGCATCTGAATGGAAAAAATAATGTGTTTAACAAATATATTTAGCATGAAATCATTTGATTTGTACAAAAATAATGATATTCATGTTTGTATTGATTTATTGCCCACCCACTTATTCTCTTCGTTTTCATTTTTTCTGGTGAAACACTTCTATCTCGCACCTTAGTTGGTCTGCTTTCACTAAAGGAAGCAATACAACATAAGACAAAATGGTTAAATATGGAGATACAGAAAAAAAATACATAACCATGTCAAAGTTACCATTTTCTACCCTTGCTTTTATTTTCCTTCTCTCTCTCTTCTGAGTCTTGCCTTGAATGCTTTGTTTCTTTCTCTCCTCCTCCTCTGCTCCTTTAATCATCTTGTTTCTCTCCTTTCCCTGTTTCTTGAGCTTTATAGATTGTTTCTTCTCTTCTCCTCTGCTCCTCTCCTCCTGCATCACCGCAACTTGAGCTTCCAGCAACAGACTCCTCCACTTCGCTAAAAGCGTTAGCATTGCTTGCTCTAATGCTAGCGGCAGCTTGTTTATTTGCCGCATTAAATTTGCGACTTTCATTGGTGTTACTCTGCTGTAGCACTGTAAAAAAATCAGTGACCTTTGGCAGGGTTGACACAAACTTTTTGCTTTCTTCCTGCTTCTTAAGTTTTTAGACCCACTTGGATAACTTTGCTTCATTTTCTTCTCAGACAACAAACGTCCTCTTCTATTCTTCACTTCCGCAGCTTTGCTGATACGTAACACGTTGTGGATGGAAAAGTCCATGGTAGCTGGGCAACGGGGGACATTGAAACACTTTCACAGAAAGCAGTCTCATGCCAATTCATTACAATGCTTTTTACAATGACAGGGTTCACTCGATTCAGAGCGAAAAATACCTTAAACATATTAGTTAAGTGTTCATCATGGGGCCCTTAAAGTTTTTGAGGCCCAAGGCAATCGCCTACCTTTGCCTAATGGTAACGCCGCCTCTGATTGTGAGGCTGCTACCCATTAGCTTTAGCATTAGCCAATCTGCGTGTAGCTGCACTTTTGATCCCAAACTTTGGACCGGTTCTGCCTTTATGCCTTTGCCGGTTCCTTTTTTCCTCCACTGCATCCAGATGACCACACTGTGTGCCAGTAAAAAGCATTTTTCTTACACGTAACTTACTTTTGTTCAATAAAGTTCTGGGGAAAATAGTAATTCAAAGATGTTGCACCAGTGCTACGTTTAAAAATAGACAGACACGCACAGACAGTTTTTTCCATTGCACTAAACAGCCCTGCTCTGATATGGAAGAGCCTGGAAGAAAATCAGGACGTCAATAGCACCAACCATAGATATGTACCAACTAGCGAGAAAAGCAATTTTTGATCTTCTTTTTCTGCAGCAGCTTTAGCGTTCTTCAGTGGACCGCTGCTGATACAGCGCCCCTGAGTACTTTCTGTATCCACTGTAGGCACAATGTGGCCTATTGTGGCAAAAATGCACCTTTACTGGTAACATGCAAAATCTGTTGCTTATCTACATAATGATAATTTATTTGTAAATATATATCCCATTGAGAAAATTTTATTATGCTCCAAACTGTTGTTTCAAAAACAATAAAGACCCTTCAGACATGTTGTTAAAATCAAAGTCAAAGTCATTTTATTGTCATTTCTACCACATGTGCAGGACATACAGAGAAACGAAATTAAGTTTCAGTGCAAACAATTCAGAGATCAGACATACATGGGTAACCCCGGCTTTCCACAGCAGCCGTCAGCAGCACGTTACTGCAGCAGCACGTCATAGCTGCTGATAGGAAAGGCTGTGGTCAACAGAACCTTTTCCACTGGAGCCGTCAGCAGCGCGAGTCGGCCGCGTCTCAGGAGCAGCATGTCGCGGCCCTTACGCGCCGGTTCTATTTCCTACGCGCGACGCCTCTGAAACGGGTCAAGTTCGACATTTTTGGGGAAGGAAAGACAGGAAATCGGACGCGGAAATGGAGAGAAGCTCCCGAGATTTTCAGAATAAAGAACGTACTGCCTTCCGGTCGCTTTACTTTAAAAAAGGTTACTAACTGTGCGGCCCCGTGAGAGGTTATCACCTAGCTAGCGGTCTCCATTGTTTTTCAGGTCCGTATTGGCGATTATAAAACGGACAGAACATAAAAACACAAACATTTTGGAGCCATGTTGTAGTTTTCTCCTGCTTGTTGTTGTGTTTACTGACGAAGTCACTCGTGTGACTTCGTGCTCTGTCAGTGACAGCTGCTCCCCTGCTGATTCGCGTCTCGTGGGAAGGGCCAAGCAGCAGCTTACGCGAGCAAGACGTGCTGCTGCAGTAACGTGCTGCTGACGGCTCCCGTGGAAACCCGGGGTAAGACACATGACAAGCATTGGTGACTGCGGTCATTCGCAACATGAATCGCGCTACCTTAATAGATAGATGAAAAGGGTGTTACATGAGGATAATTGGAGGTAAGGTAAAAAAAAAAGGCATAGCAGAGTTAGACCCAGTGGGGAGTAACTCTATTATACAAAAAAAACCTCCTCAACATCGAAGCACAAACAGCACAGATACAAAACTTCAGAGTCCGATGGGGAGGCGGGGTTGGGCGGGATCCTGAAGCCTCCAATGGGAGCTGCCAGTGCGGCGCATCAACCAGCTGCAGACCAACAGGTGGGAGGGAGAGATAAGGAACAGATAGCACATTGAGTTTCCCACAGGTCGCTGACCTCAGCAGAAGTCACAATCTGAAGGCGGGGGGGGGGGGGGGGGGGGGGGGGGGGTCGGGACACAGCATCTGTCAGCATTCCTCCTTTCGTGGGGGTGTGTTGAAGCAGCCTTGAGAGGCTGCTTTGGCGTCAGATAAGGATGACCATGGCTTTGTTTGGGGCAGGCAGAGATAATTTTCCTCTCTGCCTTGGAGTCTATAAGTGGTCATTCATGTCCACCAGTGAAGCCAATTTTACGTTCTAAACATCCCCACATTGTCCGGCGACCCTCTCCTAGATGACATCCATCTTGCGTACTAACACAGGCAACGCCGCGAGGACATTATCCAGCTTACGGTTCACCTCGAGTAACGTCCCAGTCTGTGAGGTCACCGCACAAGCGGCACATTCCATGGGCACGGGTCGCACTCCAACCGCTCCCGTCTTCCCAAATTTCCAGAAAACCAGATATCCTCCCACTCCAATCAGAGGAAATCCAGTGATCATCAGGCCAAACATCCACAAATCTTCCACGTCCTCGATGGACAACTGAGAGAGGCACACGATTCGCCAGACCTCCCAAGAATCGAGTGCATATCCCGCTGCGAATGTCCCCTCGGGACAGGTGGGAGCCCCCTTCTCCGTTCTCGTCGTAGAAAAAATGTTGTCAATCGCGTTGAATGACCAGTTAATTAAGTCCATATTTCCAAAAAAGAGTAGTGGTTTCAGGAGAAATGCAGAGAAGTGCTCTGTAGGCAGATGGGACAAGAGCCTTGGGGAAGCAGATAAGGGAGCTGAGAAAAAAGCGTCTGTACTCTCTGAAGGCTGAAGTGAAAGCATAAGTGAAAATATAACCTTATTAAAGTATTAGTGTTTGTTTTGTCTTCACACAAATTCCAACGATTGTTCCTTGTATTTAAATACAAAAATACAAAATTTTGAAACTATAACAGCAAGAAGCCAAGCTGCACTCTTCTAATGCTGGAGGCATACCGTCGTGATAAGTGTAGTACCTACTGTAAAACACCCAAGAGTGCTAACACCAGATATGACAAAGTATTTGTCTAGTAGTCAACTTACTGTGTATGAGTCATCTTTGCTTGTCATCTAGAATCTTCTGGCGATGATCTGTAACTGGCAACAGCCATGAAACTCAGAATGACGGTGAGCAAGTCAATTTTAATTTAGAAAAATGCGCTGCAGTAACCAAATTTAACCACAGGATGTCATTCTTGCATCCAATCCAAAGATTGTCCGATACAGTCAGAAAAGATGTTATGTAAACTAAACAAAATCAAGTGAGTGGTTTTAGTTTAGAATATGCGCATTCATGCATTTTACCATCACGTCCTTTGAGCTCCGCTTCCTCAGATCAGTTCAGCTGAATGACTGAGTTCCTTTTTGACTTTGAATTTGCCAACAAGCACGTGTACGCGTTGTCTTTAAGTGCATGCAGCTGAACCTGTCTCGGTGGCTTTAATCTTAATGTGTTTGCAGGTAATAATGTGATTATCGTATATCCTGTTCTTTGTGTGTGTGTGTGTGTGTGTGTGTGTGTGTGTGTGTGTGTGTGTGTGTGTGTGTGTGTGTGTGTGTGTGTGTGTGTGCGTGCCAAGAGGTAGTAGAAAAGTTTGCAAAGGTCAGTTTGTGCAGAAACTTCATGGCTGGTTGTTAATAGAAAAAGATAGAGCGATGAAAAGAGAAAGATGGATGGAGAGAAGGACAGAAGGAGACAGATGGGCTATTAGAGAGGATTTCAGAGGAGACGTGGATAAATATAAAGTAATAGAAAGCAAGATGTCACACAAGGAGAGAAGGGAAGCCCTGAGTGTGTGTCGACACCCCACAGTGGAGCTGGCATGACAAGGACACCTCACTTCTCCTTGTGCTGGTGTTGGTGGAGCCAAAGTTCATGTCTTTCTGAACATCTGTCCTACTGTTTCTCTCATTTTTCTTTTGTATTAATAACAGCTGAAAACTGCTGGTCAAATCCATAATTTAAATTGATTTTATTATTATTATTTCTTTTACCCCTTAGGAATGTTTTGCATCACGGTACTGGGTGGAAAACAGTGAATATTGTCTAGAATAAAATAGTTTTGCACGTTTGGTGAATGCTTTAGCGGAGCAGATGGATCGTTCTGCTGTGTGGCGGATTGTTCGGCCCGTGGGAGGCTTGATAAAAAGTTTTATTGGAATTTCCTCCGTAAAGGACCACGAAATACGAAAGAGACGGCGGAGGACCTGGACTTTCTGACGAAAACCTGTATCCCTGCTACAACTGACGATTTGTGAGGCTCGTTTTGGTCACAGTAAGTCCTTGTGACGGAGTATTTGTTAATCAGAAAAGATATTTTTAAAAACATTCATTTTCATTTAGTTTTAAATCTAAGGAGTTGGAATCTACAAAATAAGGACACTGATTAATGAAGGCTTACCCTGCTTTGCAGTTGCTGAAGAAGTTTGTTTTCTTTGGCCATGGCCCACTGGTGATGTGAATAATGCCCAGAACACACCAGATGCGGAAGTGCGACGAAGCACCGTGGAATTATGTAACGTGATGAAGGAGCCATTTCTCCCCAGCTGCAAAGCGCCACGAAGGCTTGCGCCGTGCAGCGATCGTTTTGGCGTGGGCTCCATTTTTTCGCGAGCCATGATTGAACCACGTCAATTCTGGCAGGAAGTCGAACCAAAACAGAAGAGGCAGGCCGGTAAATTTAACTAAATAAAAGAAAAATTTCAAAATAAAACACTACAATTAATAAATGTGATCATTTTTGTATTTCCAAACAAACCAGAGAGATAAAAATGAACAAACACACAAACACACACACCCCTGCAGAGAAACAGTATTTACATAATTTTAAATGTAGTTTTAACAGCAAAAGACCGATTTAATAAATGTGAATGCAAACAAATACATAGCAGCAGGATCAGTGCAGTTTCCAATACCAACAAGCGGGGCAAACTGGTTACACACACACACACACACACGCGCGCACACACACACACACACACACACACACACACACACACACACACACACACACACACACACACACACACACACACACACACACACACACACACAGCAGGGGCACGGGTGGGGTGGGGGTTTTTGGAAAACAGTGGGCATGAGCACAAGCACTCCTTGAAAATTCCCGCCCGATGTGAACAGAGGAGGAGCGTACAGCGCACGTATTGCATGAGCTATCCACTTCGAGGCGCTTCGCAGCTGGTGTGTTCCAGACGTAACACTTTGGCTCTATTCACTGGGGCTGACTCCTACTTTAGCACAAACACGGCATTCTGTTTTGCAGAAGAGATCGTCGACCACCAGACTTTTGAAAGTCTTTAATTTTTCATGATTGAAGGGTTCAGGGCTTTCTATTAAATGGGGACAATGTCGCCCCGGCTGATTTGTGGTAAAAAAAAAACACTGATCAGAACGATTTTTGTCATCCCAGAACTCATACGAGCTCTGAATAACTTTAATTTGGTCTTGAATGTAGATTTTAAGCTTCTCTCTGAACCTTGTCCTGTCCAGTCTTAAAAGTGTAAATGTTTTGGGGATTTTGTTTGCAAAATCTCTTGAAAATGGACATCATGTATAGCAGGCCATATTGTGTGTTTTCTTGCAACACAGCCACTCATGCATGCACACAACCATGTCAACAAAGATCCTCCTATAAGAACCTTCATAGATCAGGCATAGATGAGTTAAAACATTTTTCAGATTGTGTTTTAAAATAAAAATGTTAATGTTAATTTCAGAACTATTTGAATTATTTATTTCTACAGTTTTTACACATTTTTCATATAAGCTATCACCCAATAAAATGCACTGTAAGAAATATGTATCTACAGGCTCTGTTGTGGTTTTTCTTAATTTTTTGCAGTCATTTAAATGTGTTCTTAACATTTCACTTGTAATCAGAGTCAAATAAAATCTAAAAGAAAAAAAGTAAATCCACATCAAATTGAGCCAAATATCCAGTCAGACTTCCAGCTGTGATCCAGCTCTGATGGTAGTGTTTCTCTGGCGATCGGAGGCCGATTATATAGAACTACAAAAGCTGTTTTGTTGATGTCAACATATAATTGGCTTTGTGCAACAGTCGGTGTCACTTTTTGGAATAAACACACACACACACACACACACACACACACACACACACACACACACACACACACACACACACACACACACACACACACACACACACACACACACACACTTTGACAACTTCATTGTTTTTAGGCTTGAGCGACCAACCCTGCAAAAGCCATATTCTGTGACATTTTCAGATAAATTAATTCCTGTTTTGCTGCCCTCTGTCACCTATTGATAAAACACAGAAGTGATGGACCCTTCTGATGTTTATACTCCTATTGCTCTAAATATCAGCAGGGTTTTTTTCAATTTCTAAAGTTGTGTCTTTTTGCACAAGCAGATACGTCTCACTTTGGTGTCTCCTCATTTTATTCAGCTCAATTTCCCCTTCTCCTATCTCTTTACTTTTTATTAAAGATGAATTGATTATTTTACAAATGAAATATAGTCTCAAGAAGTCCTTTTATGAAATGAAAGTTAATTATTAGGTGAAAAGAAAAATGATCTCATCATAAAACACATGAGAATAGCTGGATATTTATTTCTGTGGTGAGAATGCTGACCTTGCTGGATGATTTAAATACTACAAGCTTTACCATCCATCACTTACGAACACTGGACCTTCCTTTATCCTCGCTAACCTTCATCGCATTATTGGAAAGAAAATCTTATCTCTTTAACGTTCACATGTGCTCCTAAGTTCAAAGTTATTCAGCTCTTTCTTTTTTTATTCTAAGAACAATGAAAAAGCTAAATGTTCAGCAAAAGTCCATTAAAGAGAATCTAAAATCTACCCCGATGGATGATAATCAAAGTCAGATGCCTTGATCATAGGAAACCTTTTGACTTTTTTCTCTTCCATCTCATTTTCTCATTCTTTTTCATGCCTTTATCACCTGTCCTCCTCTCTGATTCGTTGTTTCCTCTCCTTCCATTTAAAATGTTCCACTTTCTGCCCTTGGAGGAGCAGCCAGTATCAGTCTGCTGTCCCCCCCAAGTTTAATAGTTTTTTTTGTTTCCCTTTTCTGCCTTTTGTTTCATTATAAACAATCATATCTGGCAACTTTAAAGACATACTTTAAAACTTTTTCGCGTTTTTAAATCATTTTTTTTTTAGATTCTTTCTTTCTTTATTGAACATGCATGCAAATCAATAGACAACCCAAAGCATTCAAAAAGTATCCAAAAAGAAATCCACACATATGTATATGCATATATACACATACACACATACATACATATATACATATACATATATATATATATATATATATATATATATATATATATATATATATATATATATATATATATATATATATATATACATATATATACATATACATATACACATGTAGAACATGTTCAATGGGAAGGGAACGAAGCTCTGGTAGTCTGGGGTATAA
Source organism: Nothobranchius furzeri (assembly GCF_043380555.1). Classification (NCBI taxonomy): domain Eukaryota; kingdom Metazoa; phylum Chordata; class Actinopteri; order Cyprinodontiformes; family Nothobranchiidae; genus Nothobranchius; species Nothobranchius furzeri. The sequence goes on from NC_091750.1 coordinate 59,161,600, forward strand.
TCCCCCCCAAATCAAATTTCAAGAAAGACAAAACAAAAAAATATATATATTTTCCCCACACTGAGCGTCATTGCCATTTTCCTATAACATGTTTTATCCTCTATCACACAAACCAAATTTACATTTTCTCATGTTTCACCCCCCCCCCCCCCCCCGCCATGTTCACAGCTCCCAGTTCACCAACAATAGACAATTACAATCAAATGCAACACAAAATCAAATGCAACACCAAATTTTTGAGCCAATATGTGTTAAAATGACCAGATAGTTTTTAACTTGGTGATGAATCACTCCTGTAGATGCTAATGAAGGCTGGGGAGACATTTCAGCTGTTAGATTAAAGTGTTAAAAAGAGAAGGTGATATTCTGACATCTTAGCAAAGTCCTGAAAGGGCCAATATGTAGTGAGACACAATGGCTGAGAGGATCGTGCCATTGTATTTTTCCATTTACCATCCCCCCTCCAAGAAATGTTCCAGAACTCCAGTAATAGGGTATCCCCAAGGGGCAGCGGGAACCTCAGGAGGTAGAGCGGGTTGTAATACAGTAATCGGAGGGTTGTAAGATCAATCCTGGCTCCCGGTAGAGATTTAGGCCCTGTCCACACGTAGCCGGGGATCTGCCAAAACGGAGATATTTTTCTACGTTTTGGCCTGTCATCCACACGAAAACGGAGTTTTTTCACACGAAAACGGATCTTTTTAAAAACTCCGGCCAAAGTGAAGATCTGCGTTTTCTCCGTTTTGAGTGTCTGCATGTGGACAGACAAAACCGGAGTTTTAAGGTCCGCAACGTCACTTTCCGCGAGAAAAAAATGCTGACATCACGTGTGCGACCTGTGTTTACACTAGCCAACAGCATGGATGCCCTCAGAGCTGTGCTTGCTTTATCAATTGTCCAAGCGCTTTTTGCTTGTTTGTTTTTGTAAGCGGAATTACTGCTCTTTGCGGAAGACCACAGACGAAGGACGAGGTTAAGAACGGGGGAAGTACTGCCGCCTACAGGTCTGGCATGTCCTTAACAACGTATTTATCCGGGTACGTGTGGACAGAGTTTTTTTTTAAACGAGGTGGTGTGGATGCAAGTTTTTAGAGGGGCGGATATTCGTTTTTTAATAAACCCGGCTACGTGTGGACTAGGCCTTATACTGTTGTCCTTGGACGAGACATTTAACCCACCTTGCCTGCTGCTGGTGGTTGGAGGGACCAGTGTAACCTGTGCTTGACAGCCTCGCTTTTGTCAGTGTGTCTTCTGGCAGCTGTGGCTACAATGGAACTATTCCTCAGCATGTGAATGTGTGTGTGTGCATGGGTGAGTGATTTTGGAGTCCTCTGACTCTGAAAGACGCTGTACAAGTGTGGGTCCATTATCATTTATCACAGTAGAAACATAGCCAATGGTATAAAAACACATTGGTTCCTTTAAAAGCTTCCTGAAGTGGAATCACAGCAGGAAGGACGTCTTTTCAGGTAGTAGAGGAGCATTAACTCCTACTGGTTGGGTATTCGTGACAACCCCAACGACTGTTGAAGAAATGTGCTTTTGAAAGTTTTTAGAGAACTACGTGCTGTCAGACGAACGGCAACACATCATCCTTAGAACTTAAAGTGGCCCTATGGCTAAGATGAGTGCTTAAACCAATATTGATGGTAAAACGTAGATAAGCACGATGGCAAAAACTGAACACACAGCCCCTGCCTTCGTATGTTAGTGAAAAGTGAACCCCCACGAGTTGGCACACATTCATGGTGTTTTATGTATTTGTTGTTGTTTGCATCAAAGAGCTTATCACAGCTAAACTATAAACTATGGACCATGTAAAATAGACCCATAACATGAGCTTGAACTTGAGATTTTGTTTTAGTCTGTCCAACCTTCCAATTTTAAAACCATTTCCCTCCTTTACTCTGTCCTCTCAACCTTCCACTCTTCCTTGTCAACACATTCAAGTACAGCCATAGGAGGTGCTACGCGATAATGAGCCTCGCCTGCCCCTTCCTGCCATATGTGCCCCACATCACCCAACATTATTTTCACCCTCACAGATACCTCCCATCTCCACGCCTTGGTGGTGTCACTATTGATCTGGATGGTTAGTTTAATGATAATTATACTGATGTCCATTTGGGAAAACTCAATAAACAAATGTTGGAGAGAGAGAGATGTTTGAACATGATACAATCAACTGTCCATCAGGAGTTTACCTATTTCTAGTTCAAAGTGCATCACCAGGTGACCTTTTCTGAGGAGTGATTAATCAGCACGTTTGTGTTCTCACATTGAGAGATTTTTATGTGCTAATTGGCCTCAGCAGAGATTCTCATCAACTGCCAAAACTTTATGTTCTCCCTGTAGAAAGGTGAGAATGAATCCAACCATAGATCACCGCCCCAAACCACTCCTACTGACCTTCAACCTGTAATTGTTTCCGTAGTACTATGTGTTCGAACACTGACAAAGCTGTGGCTCAATATTGTCTTGATCAGCAGAAGTGAAAACCCTTGTTTAGAAAATTTGCTTCCATACTGGGTGAATGTTTCCTGTATCTAGCTGGACGGGATGACCCAGGTGTCTAGAAAGCCTGGGGGTTACATGAAGGATGCTTGGCCACCAATCTCCTTACAGGAATAACTATTTCTCATCTGACACACTACAGGTTAGTGAACGGAGACTACTTTGACTCAGTAAGCTCTGGTTTTCTCCTTTGTGTATATAACCTTTAGATAAAACCAAGTTCATGTTATTTGGAAAACACACGAATATTGTAGCTAATATAAGTATTGATAGGGTTAACATTGGAAGGGTTAATGCGATTAAATTTCTTGGGGGTAATCATGGACCATAAAATCTGCTGGAAGCTACAAAGTAAATATGTTAGAGGGAAGGTGGCATGGAATCTTTCCATCCTAAGAAAAACAAAACATATTCTTTATTGTAAAGCTCTTCATACATTACATACTCTTACCCTACCTGACTTATTGTACAGGAGTGTGGGGAAGCACATAAAAGAGCAACATACAATTAGTTTAATGCAAAAACAATCAGATTAATAAATCAAGCAGGATACCATGATCATACTAATGAACTATTTATAAAAACCGGACTGCTGAAATTTCCAGATTTGGTTCCATTTAAACTGCACAAATACTGTGTAAGGCAAGACACAACCTACTTCTCCGAAAAATAATGAAATTGTTTCATGTAAAGGATGGTGGGTACAACCCAAGAGCCAAATAGAATTTTTAAACACATGCTTGTCAGAACAACATTAAAAAGCTGGTGTATCACAGTCTTCTTCATTATAACCTGTAGAGTTATATAATACTAAAGATGCTAATCATTACAACGCAAATGTAAAAAGGTGAAGGTAGGAGAACATAAGAGACCTGCTAAAGGTGGAATGTAATGCAGGTAATCTGTAAATTAGACACAAGGGACTGGGACAACACTTCACCAAATGGCAAATAACCTAAAACACTCTGCGATCTTCATGGTAGCACTAAACAATAAACAGAACGCATACAAAGCTCTTTGGCGATGCCAACAAACAATCAAATCTTTAACAGGTGGTCCAGAACTCTGCAGCGAGGCTCCTAACTGGAGCAAACAGAAGAGCACACATCACTCCTAGTCTAATGTCTCCCCACTGGTTACCCATTATCTTAAAAGTTCATTTTAGAATCCTGACTATAACTTTCAATGCTCTACATGGTCAAGCTCCTCCCTATATTACCGAACTGTTAAAGCCTTATGCTCCAACCCGAGCCCTCAGGTCCACACACCAGAACCTTCTAGAAGTTCCAAAGACCAGATACAAAAGTCAAGGTGATCGCTCCTTCCACACTGTTGCACCCCGACTTTGGAATTATCTTCCTTTATCCTTACGTAGCACTGGCAGGCTGGACACTTTTAAAAAACAGCTAAAGACCCTTTTATTTAAAGCTGCTTTTAACTAAACCTTTTGTTTTCCTATTTTTTAACTCAAAATTTTAATTTTTAATCTGTTTATGATAATGTGTAATTTTATGACATTATTTTTTCTGATAATCTAATTCTGTTTTGAGAGCATTTGATTTTATTATGTTAATCTATTTATTTTATGACTTTGTTTCATTTTGTTTTGATCTTTGTGAAGCACTTTGTGATTCTATGTCTCTGATAAGTGCTATATAAATAAAATTTACTTACCGGTACTTGCGAAGGAGTGGACTTGAAGGGCCGCTGCCCATGGTGCTGAACAGGGAAGGGCAGCAGAAGCTGGGGCTGACCTTGAGCCCCCGTGACATACAGGGCTGATGCTTTGTTTGAAATATCTTATATTTCTTTTAGTGACAAAAAAATAGGTAAAGGAACTTTCATAAATAAGTATTTAGCAATGGTTAGAAATACATTTCTGGTAAACTATTGATGAGAACTGGTTTTAAACAAAAAGCAGGTCCTTTAATGGATTGTGAATATTATTCTACTTCAATTTTGATCCACAAGAATGTCTTTCGGAGCATTTCTCCAGCTATGATGACATATTTTCCTCTTTTGGGTCAAATGAAAGTTAAGCCATATTGGCAAAATGTAATGAACCACCTGGTGTTAGAGCTGTTAAAATATCCATGACAAATGTTAAATAGATCTGATGTATCTGTTGCATCAGAGTTTGCAAAAACTCTTAATCTGGATCAGGGGTGCCCAACCCTGGTCCTCAACATCCCCTATCCAGCTTGTTTTATATGTCACCCTGCTGATTCAGTGGCTAAATCACCCGTTCAACAGCTTCTCAGGCTCTGCAGAACACACAGATTCAAATCAGGTGTGTTGAAACAGGGACACTTCTAAGACATGCTGGATCGGGTATCTCAAGGACTAGAATTGGGCACCCCTAATCTAGATGATGCTGAACGTAATCTAAACCAGCCACTATCAATAATTAAATTAGTTTTCAAGTTCTAGTTCTTGTGTCAGCATTCTCTTTAGTTCATTGTAGTTGTCAAATCATGTGATTTTGTAAATGGTTTTTGCAGTTCAACTCAACAGGCTCACTGTTTAATTCGTCAGTACACTTTAGCAAAGTTGCCAAGTCTTCAAACCAAACACTACGTTGGCATTTGTAATTAAACAGCAGCTTGCAAAGAGCAGCAATGATGTGGACAGAACTGAACCCATAAAATAGGAGCAGCCCGAAGTTATTTCTTGTACACCTAAGAAGCCACTGCATCTTTTTATTTTTACTCTAATAGACCCCTTGAATGTTTTTATCCGAGTAACTGTACACATGCGCACAGCGCTGGGGTGGGGGGCGGGGGGGGGGTGGGGGGGGGGGGGGGGGGGGCAAAAGACCCTCTGCAGCCTCTATCCACAGCAGAATCTCTGCGATTTAAGAGAACAGAATAAAACCCAGGGATTTTGAAATTACTACTTTGGATCCTTTAACACATCTTTGCGCAGAAGAACAAAAAACAATAAAAACATTTCTAAGCTAACAGTGTTTAGCCGAAGTTTCCACATATGTTTGAAATAGCTAATGAGGTGTCGAGGATGACAGTCCTCAGAACCGGCCACCTGCACTTCACACAGCTGAAGCAACAAAGGAGTAACTTGATCTCTTCTGCTTTGTGTGAGTTACTGTTGAAGGATCTCCATGACACCAATAACAAATTCTCAGTTTATTCTGATGAGCTTCGTAAACAGAAACACAAGCGAACAAGATGAGAGGCTGCCTGCACCAATTAAACAACACATTTTTTGTAATTTTTGCATCAAGACTGCTACCACGAGTCACACACAGTACTACACACCACACTGGCCTCCCATCAGTCTGTGCTTCACCCCCAGCTCCTTGTCGTATAAAAAAGCATGCAAGTCATTAGATGGCTATAAATTGTTTGTGTCTGAACATGCGGGGCAGATACTTGACTCTGTCATGAGACTTTGGCTGCCATGATTTTAATGGATCATCCTCTAGAACTCGCTTCATGTCCATTGACCATTGCCTTTGACGTATTTTATCCTTCGGAAACCTGTGAAATTTGATGTTAATGTCTATATTTCATCTATTTGTACAGCCTACAGTGTTGCAAGTGTTAACCATTCTGATAGTTGGTTTTTTTCTTCACTATTTAGCTCTGTTTATTGACAAGTGACAGCCAAACACAATGTTGGTCATAAAGGAAGTGCTTTCTTGCCCTCCAGCCAGAAGCTTAGGGATGCAAGCTTGGGTGCGTGATGTCACACGTCAAGGGGTGTATGTCAAGTATAAAAAGCTGGAGGCTAATATTGAGCTAACAATGCTAACAGTGAACGACAACAACAACAACAACAACAAAAAATCCAAGCCCACTCTAAAACTATCTCAAGCTACTTTTTTCAATTACCATCAACTCAATATGTATTCACATACTTATCAACTTACTGTGTATGACTCATCTCATCTAGAATCTGCTGAGCAGTAACTGGCAACCGGCATGGAATTCATGGCGGGTAGACTTAAAGCGTACCTTTTTGTTTTTACACATGGACTGCAGTACCTACTTTTGACCACAAGATGCCATTCTTATGTCATGCACCTTTAATAGTGACCTAATTTTCTCCCCTACCTCGGATTTAACACATTTTTATTAGTTCTTGGTTTTCTCTTACTCTAGTAGCATTATATTTTGTTTTTTAGTGTTTTATTTTTGGTTTATCATCTTTGTTAATTTCTCCGGACTTCATAATTTCTTTCTTTATTTATTATTTTCCTTCATGTATTTTCTCTTGAACACTTGTTCTCAATCCTATGCCCATCTAATTCTGGTTTAATTATAACACATGCATTGTGTTTCACATTAGTATTTTCACTTATCTTTGAAGCACCATAGCTGATCACTTTTATCGTTTCCTGTGCTATATGGCAGTGCACTGCTTCTAATAAAGTTGCTATTCCTTGTCCATCTTTTTTTTTATTCATTTGTGTATCGTACAGATGAAATGTAACCCATAAAATACTAGAAAAAATAGCTGATTAAAGTGAATTTTGAACCTTTTCACAATGTTCTAATCATCTGAGATTTAGAATTTGAGGATTTCATAAGCTGTAAGCCATACTCATCAGTTGTAACAAACAACGGCTTGAAATATCTCATTTTGCATGTAATGAGTCCATCTCATATTTTTGTTTCACATTTTAAGTAGAATAACTGAACAAAATTAACTTGTGAAACATATTGTAATTATTCTATTTCCACCTGTGTTATTGTATTCTTATTGTGGCAAGGTGGAGTAATGAGGGCCCGGGCGGGATTCTTTCCCCAGAATCCTGGTGAGAGTCAGCCAAAGGGACATCCGCTTGGCCAAGTAGCCAGGGCGCATGATCAATCGGGACACTGTGACAGGATGCTCACACTGCCACATCTTCCCCCCTCTTTCCACAAGCACGTCCTCATGCTCCTGCGCAGGGTGCCACAAACTTCACATCCATGGACCTACTTGACAGTACTACATGGATCCTGCCAACAATGCCAAATGTGGCAAGGTGGAGTAAGGAGGGCCCAGGCGGGATTCTTTCCCCAGACTCCCGAGTGAGAGTCATGCGTGCTAACCAATCAGCCAAAGGGACATCCCCTTGGCCAAGTAGCCAGGGCGCATGATCAATCGGGACACTGTGACAGGACGCTCACACTGCCACATCACATTCGATTTAGTGATAGACCACATTGATCACCTTTTGCAGGCCAAGGTGGTTCGGGAGAGTTGTAGTCCCTATGCCCCTCTTATCGTGTTGGTTAAAAAGAAGAATGGTGGTCTACGCTTATGTGCGGATTATGGTCAGTTGAACAAAAAGACCAGGAAGGACGCTTTCCCCTTGCCATGCATCGAGGAGTCTCTGGATGCCCTGGCCGGAGCCTGCTGGTTCTCCACGATGGATTTGGTCAGTGGGTATAATCAGATCCCAGTGTCTGAAGGGGATAAGCAAAATACTGCCTTTTGCACCCCCTTTGGCCTATTTGAATGGAATAGGATGCCATTCGGGCTTTGTAACATAGCAGGAACATTTCAGAGGTTGATGCAGCATTTGTTTGGTGATCAGCAATGTCGATCTCTGCTCTTGTATCTTGATGATATTGTCATGTTTTCATCCTCCATGCAGGAACATCTGGAGAGGCTGGAGGTTGTGTTGAGCTGGCTACAGACGGAAGGTCTGAAGACCAAACTCAGTAAGTGTTCCTTTTTTCAGCCAGAGGTGTTACCTGGGTCACGTCATCTCCTCGGCTGGTGTCGCCACTGATCAAGCTAAGACTGAGGCAGTGGCTAACTGGCCGGTCCCCACTACTGTGACGGAGCGAAGGTCCTTCCTGGGGTTTGTCAGCTATTACCGCCAGTTTGTGGAGGGTTTCACAACCTTGGCTGCCCTGCTTCATCAACTTGTGGCTGAGGCAGGGCGTGAGAAATCGAGTCGGAGATGGCGCCAAGGGGCGACGGTGGCACAGGAGTTAAGTGCTCGCCCCGTAATCGGAAGGTTGCAGGTTCGAGCCCCGCTCAGTCTGTCGCTGTCGTTGTGTCCTTGGGCAAGACACTTAACCCACGTTGCCTGCTGGTGGTGGTCGGAGGGACCGGTGGCGCCAGTGCTCGGCAGCCTCGCCTCTGTCAGTGCGCCCCAGGGCAGCTGTGGCTACAGTGTAGCTCATCCCCATCAGTGTGTGAATGTGTGTGTGAATGGGTGAATGACTGGTTGTGTTGTAAAGCGCCTTGGGGGGTTTCAGGACTCTAGAAGGCGCTATATCAAATACAGGCCAAGGGGTGTTGGTGCATTGGGACGCTATGTGTCAGCAGAGTTTTGATGCTCTGAAAGCTAGACTCACCACTGCCCCAGTCCTGGCCTATACGGATTTCTCACTGTCCTTCATATTGGAGGTGGATGCAAGTTACAATGGTTTGGGCACTGTTCTGTCACAAGAGCAAGAGGGTAAAGTGCAGCCTGTGGCTTACGCAAGCAGAGGTCTAAGACCTCCTGAGCAAAACATGCTAAACTACAGTTCTATGAAACTGGAGTTTCTAGCGCTTAAATGGGCGATGACAGAGAAATTTTGGGACTACTTGTTGGGCCAGAGGTGTGTTGTGTTTCCCTTAAGTCATTTGTCCAATGCTAAAATAGGGGTTACCGATCAGCGTTGGACAGCCCAGCTGGCTGGTTTTGACTTTGAAATTCGTTATAAGGTTCAGGAGCTGAGCATGCGCTGATGGCCGAACACCGGATACACGGCATCGTTTGAAGCTGATGACAGTTCGTTAACAAACATCCACAAACAATTAAGACGCATTTTCGCCTCTACTGACAATGCAAAAAATAATCTGGTAAGTATAAGTCACTCAACCTGGAGGTAGGTGGAGAAAATTTAGAAAGTTTACAAAACTATATTGACAAAGTTTTTGAGTTTTTCGTTATGGGTCCGAAGAAATCAGCAGCTGAGACCGAAACACCTGGGACCAAGAGGAGCTGTCCTCAGGACTCGCCTGAGGCCTCATCTCCCCATAAGGACATATTAGAATTATTAGATTCCATGGATAAACGGCTTCTTGGATTTGAGGGGTGACTTCATCAGCTTGAGGTTCTACACCAGGAGTTTCAGAACCAGGAGCTTCAGAACCTCCGAACATCTTTGGAGACACACACACACACACACACACACACACACACACACACACACACACACACACACACACACACACACACACACACACACACACACACAGCACAATATCATAATTTATGCGTCAAATAATACAACCACAAGCACTGTTTGCTCTTTATTATTATTATTATTATTATTATTATTATTTACTTTTCTGTTATTTATTAACATGCTAATTTATATATTTAGTTACTTATTCCATCTTATTCACATGAAGGCGTCATATTTTAGCTACGCACACACACATGTATGGGTGCACTAAGGTTTGTCTCATGAACGTACATGGAGCTGGCTCCAGAGAGAAAACATTAAAGATGTTTGATCAGCTAAAGAGAGTGCAAGCAGATGTAATATTTTTACAAGAGACTCATAGATCTGCCACATCTGCAGATGAACTTAAAACACCTGAGTTTCCCAGCATGTTCTGTATCGCGTCAGACCCGTGCCACAACCCGTGCACACGCATTGGGTCCACAGCGCGCGTGTGAACGGGACTCGCGAGCGAAAATATACATGGCAGCGCGCGCGTGAACGGGACTCGCGAGCGAAAATATACATGGCGAGAGGTCATTTGTGCACTGAGAGGGAGCAAACTGTGTCTGTGAGCGCACAAGGGTGTGCACAAGTGACAAACCTGCGTGCGCGCGTTGCCAACGAGCACACGGCAGAGGAAAACGTGCGCGCGCGGCAGCCTCTCTGCGCGCTCGGTAGCCTCTGCGCGCTCGGTTCCTAATTCCGCTCGCTCGGCTGTGAGGAGTTTTGGCACTCTGGAGGCGTGGCCTGTGGCAGATCTTCCCTGTCCTCTGATTGGTAGTTTACCCCGCACTTTACTCTCTAGCTATCTATATAAAAAAATCTGATATTCAGCAGTTGCTGGCATAGCTCAGCTGGGAGAGCGGGTGACTCTCACTCTGGAGGATCCAGGTTCGAGTCCAGCCAAGTAGCATAGAATTGATGTCATATTATTCTTTCCTAATTCCTGTGATATTATTTTACAGTTGTGACCGTTCAACTGTCATTAAATGTCCGAATGTTTGCTGGGCAGTGTTTTAAAAAGTGCACATAAGCTAGATGGTTTTAACCAGGTAAAAATAGACTTGTGGGTGTAGGTATGTTCAAGTTTAAAAAGTTCTTGCCTCATTAATGTATTGTTTATTTTTTTCAGCATTTAATTGACAAATTATCCTTTCGTCGTCGTCTTCCTCCGCTTATCTGGGTCCGGGTCGCGGGGGCAGCATCCCAACTAGGGAGCTCCAGGCCGTCCTCTCCCCGGCCTTGTCCACCAGCTCCTCCGGCAGGACCCCAAGGCGTTCCCGGACCAGATTGGAGATGTAACCTCTCCAACGTGTCCTGGGTCGACCCGGGGGCCTTCTGCCGGCAGGACATGCCCGAAACACCTCCCCGGGGAGGCGTCCAGGAGGCATCCTGACCAGATGCCCAAACCTCCTCAACTGGCTCCTTTCGATCCGGAGGAGCAGCGGTTCTACTCCGAGTCCCTCCCGAATGTCCGAGCTCCTCACCCTATCTCTAAGGCTGAGCCCGGCCACCCTACGGAGGAAACTCATTTCGGCCGCTTGTATCCGCGATCTCGTTCTTTCGGTCATTACCCAAAGCTCATGACCATAGGTGAGGATTGGGACGTAGATCGACCGGTAAATCGAGAGCCTGGCTTTCTGGCTCAGCTCCCTCTTCCCCACGACAGATCGGCTTAGCGTCCGCATCACTGCAGACGCCGAACCAATCCGCCTGTCGATCTCCCGATCCCTCCTACCCTCACTCGTGAACAAGACCCCGAGATACTTAAACTCCTCCACTTGAGGTAGGACCTCTCCCCCGACCCGGAGGTGGCAAGCCACCCTTTTCCGGTCGAGAACCATGGTCTCAGATTTGGAGGTGCTGATCCTCATCCCAGCCGCCTCACATTCGGCCGCGAACCTACCCAGCAAGAGCTGAAGGTCAGAGCTGGATGAAGCTAGGAGGACCACATCATCCGCAAAAAGCAGAGACGAGATTCTCCTGCCACCAAACTCGACACACTCCACACCATGGCTGCGTCTAGAAATTCTGTCCATAAAAGTGATGAACAGAACCGGTGACAAAGGGCAGCCTTGGCGGAGTCCAACCCTCACTGGGAACAGGTCCGACTTACTACCGGCTATGCGGACCAAACTCCGGCAAATTATCCTTTCAAATAATTAATTGATGAGTTACATAATTGTCCATTTAGAATTGTTGAATGGACTGAGTCAAGTTTGGTGCACTTTATATATTTCAAAACATGTTTTTTTTATTATGCATATAAATAATTTTAATGTTAATTTATTGAAATATTTCTATTTTTTCATTACCTCACCCTTGTTTTGACAAAAACAAGACCTTGCTGGATAATATCACGGAGAAACTATTTGTTCACAGTACTTGGCTCAGTGAGGATCTGTATACCAAAGGAGGAGATGCTCAGAAATCTGTCTGCAGATTGTTACAACCCAGACTGGAAGTGGTGGGCTGTAATAAGAAAGGAGACCAAACAGAGGAGTGGGGGTTCAACAACTGATTTATTTAACCAAAGTAAGGATTTACTAAAGCAGATCAGTGCAGTCAAGAATTACTAGTGTTTGGGTAGTCCTGAACGTGTTGTGATGCCCCCACCGTCTCATTGGGTTTTCATTTGTGTTTAATTGTGTTTTTCTTCTGTTGTAGGCAGCTCGTTAAGCAGCCTTGGAGGCACCTGGGCTCAGGGTGTGGTGCTGCCTACAAAGCCTACTGTTTTTCTGCTTTCACTGGGTCTCTCCTGTGTGGTGGAGAGTCCTCACTGGCCATTTTCTGTTCACTAACTTGCTTTAGTAAATCCTTACTTTTGTTAAATAAATCAGTTGTTGAACCCCCACTCCTCTGTTTGGTCTCCTTTCTTATTACAGCTCACCACTTCCAGTCTGGGTTGTAACAATCTGCAGACAGATTTCTGAGTATCTCCTCCTTTACACAGATCCTCACTGAGCCATGTACTGTGAACAAATAGTTTCTCCATGATATTATCCAGCAAGGTTCCGTTTTTGTCAAAACAAGGGTGAGGTAATGAAAAAATAGAAATATTTCATTAAATTAACATTTAAATTATTTATATGCATCATTAAAAAAAAACATGTTTTGAAATATATAAAGTGCACCAAACTTTACTCAGTCCATTCAACAATTCTAAATGGACAATTATGTAACTCATCAATTAATTATTTGAAAGGATAATTTGTCAATTAAATACTGAAAAAAATAAACAATACATTAATGAGGCAAGAACTTCTCTCTCTCTCTCTCTCTCTCTCTCTCTCTCTCTCTCTCTCTCTCTCTCTCTCTCTCTCTCTCTCTCTCTCTCTCTCTCTCGAAGCCCCACTCTAAGGGAGTTTGCAGTGTATTAGTGAGTCATATATTGTACAACCACAGTCATAAAGTTTTAAACCAGTAGTTTTATTTCAGTATGTATTTTTCCAGTATCACAAAAAATGTAATTTTATATGGTTAAAACCATCTAGCTTATGTGCACTTTTTAAAACACTGCCCAGCAAACATTCGGACGTTTAATGACAGTTGAACGGTCACAACTGTAAAATACCTGAAATTAAGAAAAATTAACATGACATATACTGCATTTTCCTTGCCCGGACTCGAACCTGGATCCTCCAGGGCGGGAGTCACCCGCTCTCCCAGCTGAGCTATGCCAGCAACTACTGAATATCAGACTTTTTTATATAGATAGAGGGTAAAGTGCGGGGTAAACTAACCAATCAGAGGACAGAGAAGATCTGCCACAGGCCACGCCTCCAGAGTGCCAAAAGCCCTTACAGCCGAGCGAGCAGGAGTCAGAAACCGAGCGCGCAGAGAGGCTGCCGAGCGCGCACAGAGGCTGCCGCGCGCGCACGTTTTCCTCTGCCGTGTGCTCGTTGACAACGCGCGCACGCAGGTTTGTCACTTGTGCACATCCTTGTGCGCTCACAGACACAGTTTGCTCCCTCTCAGTGCACAAATGACCTCTCGCCATGTATATTTCCGCTCGCGAGTCCCGTTCACACGCACGCTGCCATGTATATTTTCGCTCGCGAGTCCCGTTCACACGCGCGCTGTGGACCCAATGCGCGTGCACGGGTTGTGGCACGATTTAAACGCCATAGTTCTGTGCCTGCTATAACTCTAGGGAAAGAGGTATAGCTATTTTAATACACAAAAACATCAATTTCACAGTATTGGACACAGTTTCTGATCCAGAGAGTAGATTTATAATGTAAAAAATATCTGTACAGAACCAAAGCTTATGTATTGTCAGCATATACTGTCCAAATATTGATGACCCTTCATTCTTTCATAATTTTTTCTATGTACTCTCCGAACACTTGGACTGTCCACTCATACTTGGAGGCGATTTTAATTTTTGGATGAACTCTTTAACAGACGGGTTCAGTACAGCTGGGACTCAGCACAATTGGCAATCCACTAACATAGTTAAACAGTACATGAGTGATTATGGGCTTTGCGATGCATGGCGATCTCGTCATCCTAACTGTAGAGAGTATACTTTTTTCTCACACATCCATCACTCTCATTCACGTTTGGATTATTTTCTAGTCAGCAGCTCATTGTTGACTGACATTTCAGACACTGAGATACACTCCATAGTTGTCAGCGATCATGCTCTGGTTTCTTTAACTCTGGTAAACAAGAAGACAATCCCACCAAGCAAAAACTGGAGGTTTAATATATCACTGCTTAAAGACAAAGGTTTTATTGAAAATTTTAAAAGGAGTGGGCTTTCTATTTAGAAAATAATGACCTGCCTGGAACATCAGCATCTGTTCTCTTGGAGGCAGGAAAGGCAGCGATGAGAGGTAAAATAATCTCTTTCTCATCACATAAGACAAAAACATAAAGCAAATGTATTCAGGAGTTAGAGGAAATCATTAAGTCTTTAGAGGCATCCACAGAAGAAGAGTTACTGAGCAAATTACGTAAAGCTAAATTAGAACTTCATGGAATTATTGACAAAAAGACACAATTTTTAGCACGAAGACTATGAATAGAAAACTTTGAACATAGTAATAAATCGGGTAAATTTTTAGCTAGCCAATTAAAAATGAATAAAGAGAAAACTACCATATCTGCTGTTAAAGACTCAACCGGGAATATAGTTTCTGACCCTGAAAGCATAAACAACACTTTCAGAGACTTTTACCAAACTTTGTACTCACCACAGGTAAACCCATCAGATAACAAGATCAATGAGTTCCTTGACAAGATAACACTTCCTAAATTATCAGACAGCCAAGTTACAGTCCTGGACTCGCCACTAACATCAGCTGAGCTCCAGGAAGCCCTTAAATCCATGACTAATAGGAATAGGGGGCTCGGGGTGTGGGGGTGGCCGGCCCCATGGGGGGGATCTGGGCGGGGCCTTGGGTTTCGGGTCCTGACATGTATGCTGCCGGGGAGAAGGCAGGAACATGCAGCAGTGCCTGGCTCAGGTTCACGGGCCTCAGGTAGACCTTGGCTCCTCTGCTGTCCCATCACAGGGGAGGGGGAAGTCCAGGAGGGGGGGGGGGGGGGGGGGGCAACCTTACCTTACCCAACCAAAGGGGACAGGGCCTTTCAGACTATTGCACCCAGACTTTGGAACAGTCTACCTTCAAATCTCTGTCTCTCTAACACTGTAGAGGTCTTTAAAAATCATCTAAAAACTCACCTTTTCATCCAGGCGTTCCCTCCCTAAATGTTTCAAAAAGATGGCTTTGTTTGGGTTCACACCTTCACTTTGTTTATACTCATGATTTTATTTTCTATGTTTATCACTGCTATTGTTTTTTCTGATGTTTTTATTGGTTAGAGGTATTTGCCCTGATCTTTATCATGTTGTACAGCGCTTTGTGATTTATATCTGTGAAAGGCGCTCTATAAATAAACTTTTACTTACTTACTTACTTACCTGGATGTCCTATGTGTTATATAATCTGGAAGTTGTGCAAATGCAGGGATGGGTGTAGATATTCTGCTGGGGTGGGGCTGGGTTGGTGCCCTCAGACTCCGTGAGGCTCTGTGATGCTGCTGCTTGGGCCCTGGCAGGATGGGCTGGGGTCTCCATGCCCTGGGTGGCATTTTGACAACAGAGGTGCCTATTGGGGCAGTGGGGGAGCTGGCTTCCTGGAGGGCTAAGCCCAACCAGCCATTCCTCCCCATCCCCACACATTTGTCTCCTCCTGCTCCCTCACATCATCACACAAACATGCACATAGGACCGTGGGGGGTGGACAAGTCAGGAAGTTTGGGTATGGACTTCATTTCCGCATTCCTGTGGCAACCTGCCCCCAATTTTATTTGCACCTTAAACACTTCCACCAATGACATTCCATGCAAACACACACTTAGGGCCTTGGGAGTGAGCACATTCAACGGCAGTTGGCAGGGGGATTTCTCAGCCTCATCCCAAGTGCCGGTGCCCACTTCCAATTTTAAACTGCACTTAGACACTGAGGGCTGTGGGTGCAAGTGGGGTGGTGTGGTGGCATCAGCTGGTATAGGCCAGATGATGCCCGCACTGCCTGCTCACCAGTGCCATGGAATACACCTAATCAACACTCAGTAACACCATATTGGAGCAGGCAGAGGAAGACTAGGGGTCTTAGCACACCTCTGTTGTCGCATGGCTTCTTGGGGCTGGAGGCTAGGAGGGAGATCCAGCCGTCAGGTTGGGGTCTGGGGTGGTGGGTTGCTGTGCTCAGAGTTGGGCGGGGGAGCCTGCTCATCAGCACCCCAGCAGAAAGGGTCGAACTCTGGGAACCGGTAATGGTTGTACCCCATGTGCAGCAGTACCGGGACCAGAGTGAATAGGGTGTGTATGGGGAATTGTATTTTTTACTGTTCCTAATTAATTAGAATATTGTTATTGTAAGAGTTTAAAAGCTTGATGGTATATTTTAATGCCTTTTGTTTGTTTAAACAATCTAAAGAATAAGAAGGATTTTTGAG
Organism: Nothobranchius furzeri; assembly: GCF_043380555.1. NCBI lineage: Eukaryota > Metazoa > Chordata > Actinopteri > Cyprinodontiformes > Nothobranchiidae > Nothobranchius > Nothobranchius furzeri. The sequence continues at coordinate 59,178,267 of NC_091750.1, forward strand.
AAGGGGAGAAAAAAGCATCTTTGTTGCCCTTGCATCACATTTCTTTGTATTTTAATGATAATAAAAAGTTTGGTGGAGCTGAAGTTGTGTCATATCTCATAAATATAATCCAGTTCAGTTTGATAATTTCTTATTAGGATAAATTAATGATCAATAACAGATTTAGGGTGCGGATAGTGACTTAATCATGAGCTGCTACACAGGGATCATGAAGCAATGCAGAGTAACAGCTGTGGTGCGAATGTGGGACTTCTCCATGTGTCTGCTGGTGTGGAGACTCCTACTATTGACCAGATCCCACACACCAGCTGGATGCCTTCTAATTCAACAGATTTTACCAACAAGATGTGTTATGATCTCTGACTAAAATGTGTCACGGATGCTTTTTCATCACACTTTAGTATTCTGCTCAGTTTCACGTCTTTTTTTATTAAATGTCTACAGTATTTTATTATTTATATATTGCAGCAGATGAAGCCATGCCTACAAAAGGTTTAGTTTCTTTTCTCATATCTCTAATAATGTTGAAAGTAATTAACAGTGAAGCTTTCAAATCTCAGGGACAATATTCATAAGCAATGTGAAAAGGTTGAGACACTGTATACAGTTGTTGGGATATTAGTCAACAAATAATTTGTAAGCTTTTACTTACTTTTTGGATTCTTCAATAAAATTCGTAAATATGGAAATATTTACCGATTTATTAATTAATTGGGATATTAGGATATCCACGGGGCACCACCCCTTTAACAGGGGAACAATGAATCCACACCTCTTATTAATCTTGTCTAAACTTTCCGTGAAATCGTAACGAGCTGCAGTTAATTTATATCAACACAAACAAATCACCTGAGACAAAATCTTAATTGGCAATGACCTTTATTAACTAATATATTCACTTCAGCTCCTTCTAAAGTGTTTAGCCAATCAACATCAACCAACTTATTTTATCAAACAAATAACAAATAATTATGAAATAATAATGATAATGTGAAATAATGACCTGATAGGTGGGGCAACAAGATGGAGGTAGTTGAAAACCCAAAATGGCTCACTCCCTTTGTCTGGCTCCTGGGATCAAACCACTTGTGGAATGCGTGTGTGTGTGTGTGTGTGTGTGTGTGTGTGTGTGTGTGTGTGTGTGTGTGTGTGTGTGTGTGTGTGTGTGTGTGTGTGTTAGCTTGGGCAACTTTCAATTTAAACTTCCAAAGCACATTCAATCACAGTAAAACTTAACCAGAACACTTCAAAACCACTTCACAAAGATCAATAAACAAACAAAAGATCACTCAAAGGCAAATTAAATACCTAACGATCTGTTTTATGCCGTGGCCACAGCTCAAAACAACTTAGATATTACAATGAAAGGAAGGATCTTACTTTGAGATGATTCGATGGCGTTTTCGGTACGGGGGAGAAAGACCGTTTTTCTATTTTGAAGCAGATTACGTGGTTGAACGCTTCTTCTGAACTATATTAGTGAAGCGGAAGAGAAAGTGAGAGAGAGAAAAAATTTGAACGAGCGAACAGCGAGGCGTCCCTCAGTGTTCAGTCGGCGTTCTCCGTTGATTTGATGGTCCTCCGCTGCTTTTCCGCGGCTCGGTGTTCCGTCCACTTCAGCAGCTAGGCCTCGTTGTTCATGCTGTCCGGAGCAGTAGCAAACGAGTGCGTCTTCACGCCAGTTGAACTCTGGACAAAAGAGGACTAGGTTTCGTTTTTGTCTCTCTTTATGGACTCGGCTGTCCGGCGGGAGGACTCTGTGTGGTTCCAGCACATGCGCGGAACTTGAGTTCCGGGGTTCGACATCGCTTTGGTGACGTCATCACGTTGCTTCCGGGTACAAAGAACCATGGGACATGAAGTTTGCTGGCGCTGGATTATATTATCTGCTTTTTCAGAGCGCAGATGATACAGTCTTTTGGAGAAATTACCGCATAGTAATTTCCTCATGAGGGCAGACCCTCAACACAGTTTTATGTAGGATAGAGAATCTTGAGAATTATGATATCAACGTTTTGAGAGACTTGATATCTGATATGCACCCTGTTTGGTGCATATGTTTAAAATTTTTGTCAAAATCGGCAATAAAAGAGTTCATTTTGATCAATGCAACCTTGCTAGACAACGTAGTTTGAGTGAGAATAATGTGAAAGAAGGATTTTAGTTTGTTCCACTCTAAAGGAACTAGATTAGGATATTTTCTCCCAGTATTGAATTTATGTCCTAATTCTGTCAAAGCTCAATCTTTGGGGTGTTGATAATGTTGCTGATCAATACCAATCAAGGAGCAAATACTTCTGAGGGGAAGAAACAGCTGGTGGCCTCTCCCTCAGGCAACTCTGCTTCCCTAAGTCCAAACGCTTTTTATTTATTTAAAAGTAGAAGAGATGAAGCACGATGTAATGACCCCCGGCTTTAAACTTAACCATTTGGAAGTGCCGTCAAAATTGGCTACTTTAAGGAAATTCAATTTCATTTAAACTGTTATCCATTACTTAAAGACAGAGAATGAAAATATACTAAGTCACTCTGGTTTTTAGTCAATTTCTTCATTTAGCTCATTCTTCTCCCTCTTTTTCTGTATTGTCCTTCATCACCCATACCTGTTTCCCAGGTTGTCAGTATGAGTGGTTCGAGGCGGTTAAAATGGCTCGTGCTGCAGGGTGTGAGCAGAATATTGCTCAATATATCATAAACCCTATCATGGAGTTTACCCATTAAAGAGGCTATTATTAGGTTTCTAGATTCTGTTTTTGCAGGTGATGCTTCATATTTGATCTATCATTTTTATCAGCAACATTTGCTGTTTGACTGAGGTAGTTTGTGAAGGATCTGGATTTAATCAAACCGGGTTCAAGACACTGGGAGTTTTTTGGGATCTTATGTGCTCATACTATGATTGGTCTTTTTGAATGATGTTTATGCAGATGATTAATGTCTGTCAATAAACTTCTGGTAAAAGCTTGGGCAATGGCAGACTTCACCGGGATAATCAATTAACTCCTCCAACTTAAACCCCATTTTTCTAACACAATAGTGAAGCACAGAGAAACAAAATAAACATCATGAGGGAGAAACGCACCAAATGAGACACCAGCAACAATCTCTGCCGATTACCCCCGAGGATGTGGCTCATGCTGCAAATATGCACAATGCCACACTGTTACACAACAAACAACTACCAAATAGCCAAGCAGCTCCCAAACATGTTATGATTCATGCATCAAAATAAGATCAAAAGACCAATAACATATGGAGTACAGAGATATTTTAATGTTTAAAAAATACATGATGGCAATTGTCAAGACATGCAACCCCAGATTTCAGATTTTACAATTAAAATGTTTAAAAAGCTAAATAATTCAGGGAATAAGGAAAGACTTCATCTAATATTCACTTATATCCATTCGTAACACTTGGGTTGAGTCTTTGTAACGTTAATGCTAGAAATGTAGCTTCAGCCATTGTTTTTCAACTTTACCACAAATATTGGAGTTCTTGGTGACCCTCAGTGAGGTCCCAATCTCAACTTTGGAAATCTCTGGGACATTGAGACACATAAAAATGTCGCACAGAAGTTGAAGCCTAAAGGAACCAAAATGCCCTCTACTGGCTGGCAGCAGTACAAATTTTAGGCCTCTCTATGCCTACATGGAATCCTGTCCAGACCAAGGAGAAGGACCTGGCTGCAGCATGCAGAAGGGGCGGCGGCGGGCCAGTTGTCGGACTCGTACCATATTTGTAAATGATGCATTAGCATTCCGGAACTGAAATGGGTGCTGAAGCTAATATTACCTAAAATGTAAGATTGAGGAGGATGGAGTTGAGAGGTTCATTGAACAGTTTTAGTAAAGGTTTCATATCATGAAAAATCAACTTTTTGGAACTTTTTGCCATGTGATGTTGTCATTTCCTCATAAGAAATTCCCCCAAACCCTTTTTTTTGGCAGCATTCATGCATTTTCCTTTCTCAACTGAAATTTGGTCGATGCAAAGATCTTTCCTGCAAATGGGAGAAAGTAGCCCACTACCAGGCATTTCTCCTCCCCCTGAAGCTACTCTGGTCTCGGTTCTGAAACCTGGATAATCTGTGGATGTTCTGACAAATTACTTCTGAAATTAATTCTACAAGTTCCGGTTGACTCTCATGTTTAAAATGCCAACTTCACAGCAGGAATAAACATCTTTACAGCCTTTACAGCCTGGTACAAAAAGACATTTTAGGTTTGTTAGGTCAAGTTTACCATCGTTACAACTCTGCGTGGAGTGAATTTTTTTGTAACTTATCTGTTTGGATATAATTCAAGGTACATTATGTAGGAATGAAGTAAAACTGACATCCTGTGGTCAAATTTGGGTACTGCAATCACTCATTCACTACTGTTCGTGAGTTTTGTGACTGTTCCCAGATTCTAGATGACGATCAAAGACAAGTCATGCACAGTAAGTTTTGGGATGAATTCACCTTAGAATTCTTACGTTATTCTTCCATGTTGCACAGGTTAAACTTGAAACTATGAATACTGAGGAGCATGTCAGTTTGACAGGTAGCAGATAAGTTGTCAGTTCCAGCAGCTTGCCCCCCTGTTTGCTCCGAGGAAGGCCTCAGCCCTGTGTGCAAAATGTTAAGTAAGATGAATAGTTTTATGTGTAATTAGCTATTAAATTTTTGTTTTAGCCAGAAATCAGAGAAAAATGATAAAACCTGGCTAAATGTTACACAAAATGACTCTCTAGAATCACTTCTTATTTGAAAAAAAGTGAAACTATATTATCTAATTTGGCATGTTTGTTGAGTTTTTGCATTTAATTGACTTTTTCTGATGTGATGGGGTCAAGAGATTTACCAGCCTGCTCTGCAATTACACAATGTTTATGCTCTAAGCACCTGCACTTCAGCTCAACGGTTCCTCGCTGTCATTTGTGCTGTGTGTGTCAGACAAACCATATGCCTCAAACAATCTTCAACAGTGGCAGCTGAGGGTTATTTCTGTAGCCAATGATTTCTGCTCTAGAAATGTGTCACACGTTGATATGTGTGTTCATCAGTGTGCTGCAGGTGGGCATTTGTGTAATTGGTTGAATAATAAGTTAATCCATTAAGACACTTATAAAGGCTTGTTTTGCATTATAGAGTTTGATGAATATGTGTGTCGGAAAAACCAGCAGAGATGACAAAATTTGAATTTTACCAATCCTGTTTAGCTGTTTTAACTACATTTTAGGGCAATTTTACATAAATTGGCCAAATCTCACCTGAAAGATGGCCGAAAGGCCATCATAATTCAAGCTAACCACCATTAAATAGAGCAACACAAATGACATGGTTGACATTTGAATAACTGCATTAAAAGCCTGTTGGTGTTTGCGGGAATTATTTTGTTTGTAAAACTAAAACACTCTCAGTTAAGCATTTTGGAAGACCTAATGAATTCTACCCTATTTTCAGTGTAAGTAAATCCATACCCTAGTAAGTCTAATATATATGACCCCCCCCCCCCCCCCCCCCACACACACACACACATAAATGTAAGAGCTCTATTTTTTATTATGTTTTATTTTGGTAGAGACGGCCTTTTCTGCTTGCACGTTCAGCTTTTATGCAAATTCCTGTTTGGAACTCTTTTGCGGCAACTTTGACGTCATAATGAGCCAAAGTCTTCAGCTCAAAGATACACAAACTTAATCAGCAAATCAGGAACTTTGAAATAAAGGCTTTATTTTTTTCAACAAGATGGATAATTATTTTATTTCTCTTGATAAACTCAACATTTTGCTTCCTCATTTGAAATAATGGTTTTGTCTGTGTAGCGTGATGAATTGTCCATGTCTGACCTAAAGGCCCTGCTCTATTTGCTCTGTGAATGACAACTATATATAAACTATAGAGAAATAATTGATAGATTTTATGTAACATTAAAAAATAAATGCATTTGTGAGGAGGGCGATTCAACCGAAACAGCATTTGGGATTTTATTTAAAAATATGATGATGTTAACGTATGTTAGCGTTTTATGTTGAAACCTATTCCGGCCATTCGTTAATTCATTTTGAAAAATTACAACCGTTAGTATGTTAAATGACAAATACATATGAACAACAGATAAATAATTGATAGATTTTACGTAATATTTTATATTGAAACCTATCAATTACAAGCTTAAGTATGTTTGCCGTTTTCCGTAAGTATGTTTGCCATTTTATTTTGTAATGTATCCCGTGCATTCCCGTCTTGACAGTGGAGCCTCCACCGGAAGAAGCCTGACAGTGGAGGTCTGCAGCCAGGTGCTCTTGGGATCAGGGGCAAAAATATGGTTGTAACATCTCTAGATATAAGTCAGCTTTAAAATCTAAAACTATTATTTATGAGCTAACATTAACACTAACATTAATGACACTAATTGATATATTTTTATTATGTTGTTTGAACCCAAGGGTCTCATTATCTGAATTTTCTAACTTGTTGGATTGTGAATCTGTTTAAAGGTTTTGCTCTATAAGTGCCCCTTTTTTTTTACTTTGAGCACCCGCCCCATCAAAGGTCTCTGCACGGCCCTGACCTGCAGTATCAACAGGAGAGGATGTGCAGACTTCACCGTTGCTGCTGCATTGAAATTCACTAGTCTGGAGAAGTGACTCACTCACTTGAAGCTATCTTGTACTTTGTGTGCAAGTTATTTAGCATATTTAAAGTGTTCCCCCCCTTTGATTAAATATCTACGTTGCGAGCATTGCAAGCTGCCCAGTTGTCATTCTTTCTCGTAAATTGCAACAAAACTTTAAAGCATTTGTGCCGCTTGGATGCCATGTTTCCTGCTGAGTAAATGTATAAGCTCGCAACGTGTGTGGTGACGTCAATTGCACCGACTGGAATTGGTAAAGAAATTGTTTGTAAATATGCCAAACGATTCCTAGGACTTTAAATATTGGGAACCGGTTCTCAGTAGGAACCAGTGTTCGATTCCCATCCTTAAACTTAACATTCATTTACTCACCCATCTTGACTTGCAATGGGGAGGACTGTTGTTGGTTTATCATTCAAAAAACAGCAGTGAACATCTCAGCCTAGTAGAAGCTAACTGTTTGCATCAGCAACTACACTACACAGCAGAAACTCGATCAGGCTTGCTTATTTGTGGAGACAAAACATCAGTGTTGCAAGTCAGTGGCAGAGTCACTTTGCTGTTATCCAATCAGAGGTGAGATGTCCCAATATCAGCAAATAAGACTCCAAATCCTGCCATCTGAAGCTCAGCTGTGATGTGGGCAACTTCTAGTTCCCAGAAATGGTGGATCAGTGTTTTTTTTCCCTCCTGAGTATGACTTACAAGGCATTCATTTATACTGGAGACCACTGCAAATGTATTAGTTAAACGAGTCTTTAACACCTTTACATGGGGCATTAGTCTATTTTACACATTCTAACACAACTTATTTAAATTTTTGATTTATAAATAATTGTCAATTCTGTTTTTAATTTGTGAAACATCCCCTGAAGTCTCATTAACTTATGTGATCTCAAATATATGAACATCAGCCAATCTGAAGGTTGAGAGGAAAGATTTTGTTTCTTACAGCTTCAGTCACACATATTTGAGAAAAAATGTAGTTTTCAGTCTAACTTTGTCTTTTTGCTACAAACTGAAAGATGTGCAACATAATTCTGATTAAGTAGAAGAAGAAGAAGAAGAAGAAGAAGAAGAAGAAGAAGAAGAAGAAGAAGAAGAAGAAGTAATTCTGAATTCCCTCGCAGAGACAACAGACCAAGCAATGTGGGGAATTGGCGAGCTCATCCAAGGTTCCCATCCTCTATCCCATTCCCTCTCTTCCTATCTTCCTCTTTGTTGCACTTGCATGCCTGAAGGGTCCTGAGCCATCTTAAATGGGATACAGTGCTAATCGCCTGAAAGAAAAACTCTATGCTGACGCTAATCAGGAGAAATGGAGTAAATGAAATGACAGCACATTTTGGGATAAATGTGCCATGAGTGGATTCAGGCGAGGAAGGCGGACAACGTTTTTAAATAATCTTATTTGATATACAGTGTTCCAGTTACAGAAAGTTAGTGTAGTATACCAAAAAGTATACACAAATCTGATGTTCTCAGCTGTTTATTCATCAGGTAATTACAAAATGCCAACCCAGTGGTGGGCAATCATGGTCCTTAAGGGCCGCTAACCAGCAGGTTTTAGTTTTTCTCTGCTTAAACATATCTGGTTTGAATCTGCTGGTGATTAACAGGCTGCTGCAGAGCCTGATGAGCTGTTGAACAGGTGATGAATAGATAGCGGCCCTCGAAGATCAGGATTGCCCACCCCACCTCTGCTCTAACCCTAACCCTACCATACTGTTTTTACGGTAAAAACCTGTTCTGTTGTTGCAGTTAGCAAGCAAATACGCCTCTCCGTCTCAGAATTGCCTATGGTGCTGAGTTAGGGACAGGAAATGAGCAAGAGTGTCAGACAACCACAGCCATAAATAATATTGACCGTAGAAGCATCACAAAAAGAAAATAAAGATCAAATTGTCACGGGCTGTTTTTATTCTCACCATGTTTTTAGGTCTAAGAGTCTGCAGGTGGGCGTGTCTGGAGAGCAGGAGCAACAGCAGGCTGCAGCTCATCTCCAATCATCCTCCAGGGTGTATTTAAGGAGCTGACTTCCTCAACACTCCTGCCGGAGAACGTAGTAGGTAAAAGGTTGTTTAAGGAGTTACATAATAGGGAACAAACAATAATAACGAGATTGAGATTAGGACATTCGGGATTGAACAGCACTTTGCATATTTTGGGAAAACATCAAACAGGTTTTTGTGATTGTGGGACAGAACAGGAAACGGTAGAACATGTTTTGTGTTTTTGTAGTAAGTTTGATGTAATTAGGGGTGAATTTATAGATAGGTTGAAAGATAAAGGATGTGGCATTTGGAATTTGAGAACGTTGTTGAATGGCAGTGGGTCCAATTATAAGTTGGTGCTAGAGTTTCTTAGGAAAATTAAGGTATTTAGTAGAATTTAGTTTTTTATTATTTTTCTATATATATATATATATATATATATAGTTTTTTTTCTCTCCTCGCTCTGACTCACACTCCTGCACAGTAGGTGGCGGTAATGCACCTTAAGTTGGTTGCCACCCGCCATTTAACCGGAAAGGAAGAAGAAAAAGAACACTCCTGCCGGATGATTACTCAACCTGGGTAGTTTGAGCCAGAATAAAAAGCTATTGTTAAGATAAAGATTAAAACTTAGACTAAGAAATGTTTTTGTGAAGCAGATTTCTACCAGACTAGAACAACGATTAATCCTTCCTCTTATCCCTTCAAGGAACCATCTCCTCCAGCCATTTCCAAGAACTTTTCATCAGCTCCACTTCATTCAGCTCCAACCCCTGGCTGTACGCTCTCCACTACGCCCCTACCGCCTACACTTTCAAGCTCACCACACAGGAACCCTGGACCTCATCTTCATCAGGACCCCTTTACAACCCATCTTCATATACCAACCAGTGCTCCTTCGCATGCCCTCTAGCCACCTCCTGACAGTAAGCCTAAACCTTCAGTTATCCATCCCATCATCTCTCACGGATATTGACCTTTGTCTCTCTTTTAGAACATCCTGGCACATCCTGCATCAGTTTGAGCAGCACTTTGAGTTCTCCAGTCTAAAATAAATTATTTATTTTCTTACCTCCCTCTTCCCGTCTCTGATTCTGCATGTCGTGGGTCAAAAGAATACCACAGAACATGACACAAATGTGCTGGGGTCTCATTTATCAAGCTTGCTTACGCACAAAACGGGATCAGAAAATTGCGTAAGCAATTTTCCACGCAAACTTTGGGATTCATGAAAGAAAAATTAGTGGAAAAAATGTGCGCAACTTTAAGTTGACTAAGGACCTTGCTTAAGCACATTTTGGACATGGAGAGCACCTGCAGTGCTGCTGCTGAGAAGGATAAAATAATGAAATCCTGCAGCATTATCACTTGTGCTGCTTCATTTTCACACAGAATGAGACCCCCCCCCCCCCACACACACACACAGAGAATGTCATGCGTCTGCGACAGTGTGTGTCCTGTCACTGTGACCCGATTGATGATGCGCCCTGGCTACTTAAACAAGGAAGATCTCTGTTTGGCTGACTGGTTAGCGTGCGTGACTTTCACCTGGGAGTCTGTGGATCGAAATCCGATCATACCATTTTTTTTTAAAGTCCATGGTGTCTCCCTTAAACAAGTGTGTGTGTGTGCAAGCTACTCACAGCAGTGAGAAAGAGACAGAGGGTTGCGCGAGCTTCAGTCAGAAGCGGCGTTTATGTCTTGGCATCCAGAATGACAATGAATTGATGAGTGGTACCAGATGTGAAACCCCTATTAAAGAGCTGGCTCAACTGATCCTGGGTCAATCAGGAGAGCTGCAAAAAATGCAGCTTTGACTGTCAAGAGATTGTGTTTATTAAAATTGTAATTTTGATCAGAAAACGACAGATCATCTAGCTATGGGTCACTCTTTTACAACCAGGTAATTGTAATTCATATCATGGTTAAAATTTTAATTTCAGTTCAGACCGACTGTAATCCTGGACCAGGTTTTGAAAATTTAACATTGACATGATCACATGTGCAGCAACCTATGCCAGGTCAATGTCAAATTTCAGGAATATATATATGATATAATAGCTGCTATAAAATAAATGTTTGTACGATTAGACACGTTTGTTGGTAGAATGGAAAGACATAATTTTGTTGGTCCTCATCTTTTTACATATTAGTGAAAAACACAAATGGCCTGGGGCGTAGTAATCATAAAATCAGATTTATTTTTGATATAACACTGGAATCCCATTTTTATAGAAGAGAGTACAAGGATTTAGACTCAAAATTCAAAACTCTGCTAAACAAATTACATTTATCACAGTGGATCTGATCTCCACTAAGAACTGCTGATCTCAGTGAAGAAAAGTTTTTTTTAATTCCCTCAAAGCCTCACCAGACTCTGTGTAGCTCGTTTAAGTCGGAGCTGTGTTCATATCTCCCTCATCTTTCTCCCAAGTCTCCATCCATCTGTCTCTGTGTTTAACTTATTCTCCTGATGATTTGGGCTGTGCAGCCTTGTGTACACTTCAGATGACTAGTATCAGTGTCTCTTGATGTAATATGGATGGATGGCATTCTCTCTGCGGAGGGCACAAAGCACCCTGAGAACATGTGAACCTATACAGAGTAAAAAGAAGGGAAGATGGGTGAAAATCAAAGCACAAAGCTGGAGAGAGAGGGAATAATAAGTGTGTGTTAAAGATGGAGGGATGAAGAGAAAGAGAGCTTGTGTGTGTGTGTGTGTGTGTGTGTGTGTGTGTGTGTGTGTGTGTGTGTGTGTGTGTGTGTGTGTGTGTGTGTGTGTGTGTGTGTGATTTTAAAAAGAAAACGAAATCCATCTTTGGTGCCTGCCAGAAAGTCATCACCAACAAAGTTTTTACACTACAAGGCGGTAACGGCATGCTTGTCACTGATGCCATTGGGCACTGAATCATACACTGAACAGCTAAATAATGAGTTAGATAATCTAACTATCATATTTTATTTAGGAAAAGAAAGAAAAAAAAGAAAAGCAACAAAATATTAAGACCTTTAATAGGCTTCAGAAATAACTGAACCCATCCTGTTGTATAAACAATGAAATGCATGCTAGGGACGGTTGCAGAACCCTTTTCATTTCGTTATCCACTCATGCTGTTCTCTTATGGATACTATAAATATTAGATGTGGGGTGAGGGTGAGGACCCCCACCTACACCCAAGCACTACCTGGAGAGCACCCAGGTCGCTGCCGCTGATCAACCCACTGTGTGTGTGTGTGTGTGTATGACCCGTCTTTGCTTGTCATGTAGAATCTTCTGGTGCTGATCCATAACTGGCAACGAGGACAAGGAACGGTAGTGAGAAAGTGAAGTTTTGTTTGGTATTTTCAGTAACCAAATTTGAGCACAGAATGTAATTTTTGCTTCATTCATACATATTGCACCTTTAAAAACAGTTTAAGATTCATTGCCAGGAATCATTACCACAAATAGATGATGAACCAAGCACAAGTTCACCCACTTTTTTGTCATGTCAGTTTTTCCATTTTTTTTCGCATGAGCCTGCATTTTCTCACCTCTTTTCTTATTGATAGGATTTAAAGACATAAATGAAATGTATTTGGATCCCTCATCACCTGAGAAAGCTTTTCACTTACAATAAAAAAATGCCTACAGCAAATCAATAATTCCATTATGAAGTCTTTATTCTGGCATGTGTGGCTGTCTTCAAGGTGCAGAGGAGAAATGTTATTACTTGCATGCTTTTCGGAAGCAAAGGGCATACTACATAGGAAGAGATGGACATTTTAAGACAACTGATCACAAAATGAACAAAACAGTGTGGTCTCATCATGGACAGTGTTGGTGTCGAACACCAGTCGATGCAGAAACCTTTTCAGGTTTGAGTCTCACTAGCATGTTGGTTATTATCTGATTTTACAGCTTCACATTCTCTGCTTCCCTTGTAGATCTGTTATGCTGTGTAACGTCACCAAATGGACTGATTTTGAGATCCCACAGTTCCTATGCACGGCCAGAGCAAATAACCCTGGCTACACACATTCTGCTGTATTTGACCCTGATAGGAGATGGAATGTCTGCACGCAGGCTCTTTAATCAGATGACTTCATCAGCTGAACTGAAGCTTCATCAGATAATAAAGATGAACAGTAGCATTCCTTTCCCCAAGGTTCCTCACAAGAGAACTCCTAAAATAAACTTTTATTCCCAGAAGAAAAGAAGATTTCATAATATAAGTAATCATTTTATATTTCAGAATAATCCTTGAAGAGAAGAAGATCTTACAATTAATGATCACTGAATATTGCCATGTATAATTATAAATGATGAAATGTTTCATGAATCTGTTTCAATGATACTAAGTATGTTTACTGGATTAGGTGATCACACTTGCAGACAGAGTAAGGCTAAGATAAAGACATGACACATAAACTAACCTTGTTTCGCAGACCAGCGGCTCTGCATCACAGAGTGTGCGTTCTGAGAATTCTTGATAACTTTGGTAATAGATAAACAGCAGGCTATATAAACCAGCCGCTCTGCTTCTCCTCTGCTCAGTCCGAAAATCCAACAGAACGAGAGTTCAGAGAGCAAGCGGAGACCAGCCACCTCTTAGCAGATTTCTAACTCAAAGGAAGGAGTTTGACATGCTGTCAAAACCCTTAAACCTTTGCACCTGCAAAGCAGAGAACAACAAGAGATTTTTCCTGCAGAACAAAGCTGATTTTGCAACACTCCTTCAGAGTGGTTTTGAGACACTTGGTTTCATCCAGTCCACCTGTGTTACCTGGAGTGATCCTGGACCGACCTGGTCGTACTAGGAGTTAGTCTATGGACTTCTGTACCCGGGGTCTCCACTTGGGTACATAGATCACAGTGATAGCGTCTGTGTGCAGTTTGATAAGAACAGCTTACAGCTCAGATGCAAACCAAATTCTTTCATTATCCCGAACTCACCTCTCTCTGAGATGTGAAGATTTTGACTCTGAAATACTATATTCACACCTAGTTCCAGACACCCATCTCTTAGTTCGCATCCACTCACAGTAAATAATAGTTTAAACCATTTGTCAAGTCTTAAATTGTTTGTAAAATAAATTATCTGTTTGCAAACCTGACTGGTTCTTGAATCCTAAACAAAGTGTTTACAGTCCCTGACTAAACAAAGAGTCTTAGAATCTTCTGCCTAATCATCTTAAAGACCAAGCAGGTGATATTCTATAATTAATAGATTATCGCATCTATGGGTCACAAGTAATGACAATAAAAGTAAATAGCTCTTAAGCAATTTTTTTTAATCCAATTTACCCTCTATTGACTTCATTACAGCTGTATAAGGGCATGTCTTCTGCTTAGACATTTTGAAGCTTCTTGCTGACAATCAGGGATGTAAAGGAACATGCTTTAACTTTTTTGTAACAGGATACTGTGAATGCGCAGTCTGTGGACTTTGAACCCCCTACACTTTTATTTATTCTACCAATTATTTTGATGTCATGCGGCAGTTTTAGTTAAATCTACCTTTATACGATACAGAATCTAAGGATGTTGCTAATCCCTTATAATCAAGTTCATTGTAATCCTAGTTTCTTGGGAAATGGTAACTGGACGACTTGATGTTTCAGATATTTTTGAACAACTCAACTTGATTGAGTCTCAAGTTCACTGGTTACTAGTTTGAAGGATAACCAAACAAGACTATTGACGTTTGGAAGTCACCTACACCCCTGGAATTCCTGAGTTTCTTGAGATGTTGTTAGTATTTAGTTTTAACAAGTAAGACATGAATCACCTCAAAAATATAGCCAGAGTCCACTCATTTCTCTCTTGCCAGCACAGAGGTGTTAATACATGCTTTTATTTCAAGTAGATTAGATTATTGTAATGTCCTGCTCTCTGGTCTTCCTAAAAAGAGTATTTCTAGCCTACAATTACACCAGAATTCAGCAGCATGGGTGCTGACCAGGACCAGAGGGCAGGGACATATTACAGCAGTTTTAAAATTGCTGCATTGGCTTCCTGTACATTTTAGGGTCGATTTTAAGGTTCTTTTATAAGTTTATAAATGTCCATGGTCTTGGACCATCTTATTTAGCTGACCTTCTTTTAAATTATGAGACCCCGCGGTGAGATCCTCTGGAACTGGTCTGTTAGTCAAACCAAAAGTTTGAACCAAAACTTACAGCGAAGCATGATTTTCTCACTATGGCCCTCGTCTGTGGAACAGTCTGCTGGAGAACATCAGGGCTGCTGAACATGTTTTTGTTTTTAAAAATAGGCTCAAGACTTATCTTTTTACCTTGGCTTTTCTTGAATATATTTTGATAATGTTTAGCTCATTTTTCATTGTGTCCAGGGTGAGGGTTATGGTATGTGCAAAAAGTTTGAACTAGTTATGTAGGCAATCTTGATATGTGAAAGCTGTGTTTTTTTTAATAATTTTTTTAATGTGAAGCACTTTGTGCAGATTTTTTCATGGAAAGTGCTCTACAAATAAAATGAGATTAGATTTGATTTGAATGTGAGCTGTTTTGTTTGAAGAATGATTGAGTGTTTGCAACACCTCTTGAGGAAGAACATCAATGTGCCAAATTTCCCCCAAACCTGAGGCTATCCCCAATTTTGTTTCCCCCCATTCCCTGTTGATGTCTTCATTCATCCTCTGTAAATATCACCAGTCTTCTCAGTTCAACGTACGCTTCCATCAGTCCCTAAAGGAGAGTTTTCTTTTTCATGGTAGTTGAGTATTGGTTAGAGGAGAGGCTCACCTCTGGCTACACCGGACTGTGTTTGAGTGTGTTGGTCCTGGGAAGAAACCATCTCCTCTTTGTTGGTCCTGTTTGGTTTGATGTTTGACATGTACTTGAATTTTTCCTCTGGAGAGAATCTCTTTCTGGTACTCAGATGTTCCTACCACATGTGGGATGACAATGTTTTTACATGTTTTCATCTTTTCTCTTTCTTTGATTCTGTGAAGCTTTTTTTTTGGGCAGATTTAAAAAAAAATGCCCAGTTAGAATATTCCCAGGTTAGACTTTGGCTGTTCCTTATCTCTACCTTCTGTTCTAGTGGGGGCATGCTCAGCCTGATGGTGTTTTGATGATAGTTTGTGTTTCACTGGGTGGTGAGATGTCATTTATTTTCTATATTCCTCAAAAGGGTGGCACAAAGCAGGTGCCTATCTCCAGCAGTCATCTGGCAGGAGGCAGGGGGTATCAAATGGCCACAAAGAGGCAAACAGGACACACAACCAGTCACACAGCGCTGGAACTTGAACCTGTGACCTTTTTGTTGAGAGGAAACAGTGCTGAGACACTGAGGTGTGTATGCATCTGCTTACCAAGGGTTTGGTGCATTTCAGTGTTGAGGCTTCCATGTCTGGAAAACACTGATTCAGGTTGATCAAAAAGCAGAATGAACAGTGAAGCTTTGGAAAGAGCTCAAAAGAAAGTACTGAGGTGGAAATGAGGTTGGGTTGTTAAAAACGAAGCTAACGAAGCATCGCAAAGACCATTACTGAGAAAATGAAGTAATATGGCACTACAATAAACCTGCCAAGGAGGCCAGACCTTATAAAAACCAGGGACCAAGAAAAGTGAACAAAGATTTCTGGAACTGCGCTGCTCTGGGTGGCTGCATGTTGGAATAGATCTATTGACTATATGTAAGTTTTGCCCTTTCTTGGACATTTTTTCTTCTAGTTTCTCAAGAAAAACTGTATTTATTTAGACATTTTACTTATCTGTTTCTGGTGCTGTGAAGCTTGGAGGATTTTTGCTGCAATTTTTTCCATTTTTTGAGCATTTGTTATGATGCGTAACCATGGCAACAAGCTGGTTTACAATCGGGAGCAGCTGATTAACATTGGGAAGGCTGAAATAATACTTCAACTGAACCCACAAATCCCAAATGAGCTAAAACGCAAGAAGCGTGGGTGCAGAGCGGGAGCAAAACGGAGACAGAGAAAGAGGAAATTCAAACCATCTCTTCCATCGATCATAATGGGCAATGTGAGATCACTGGCCAACAAGATGGATGAACTCCAAGCCCTTTTAAGGACTCAGCCAGAGTATCGGCATTGCAGTGTTATGTGTTTCACTGAGGCGTGGCTGCAGGACCATATCCCAGATTCCAGCGTCTCTTTGCCAGGATTCCTGACTGTACGAGCAGACAGAGATCTGAAGAGGAGCAGGAAAAGAAAAGGAGGTGGAGTGACAGTGCTTGTCAACAACAGATGGTGCCATCCAGGTCATGTTTCAGTAAAATGTCGTCTCGGAAGCCCAGATGTTGAACTGTTGGCAGTAAGTTGTCACCCATATTATTTGCCAAGAGAGTTCAGCAGTGTTGTCTTGGCAACCGTATATTTTCCACCTTCAGCCTTTGCTGAAAATGCATGTGATACCATCAGTTTCGTTGTCGCTAAGCTACAAACCCAGCACCTCAATGCATTTGTGGCTATATCTGGTGATTTTAATCATGCTTCACTCTCTGCTACACTTCCAACATTTCAACAGTTTGTCAGCTGCTCCACCAGAGAAAACAAAACATTGGATATGTGTTATGCAAATGTAAAGAATGCATACATGTCCAAAACAAGACCTCTGGGACAATCAGATCACAATCTTGTTTTTCTCTGCTCAGAATACAAACCAGTTGTTCACAGGATGCTGAAGAGGCCCTGCGGAATTTTTTAGAGACCACAGATTGGATGAGTCTCTGTCAAGGATATGAAGAGGACATCAATGCCATGAATGGATGTGTCACTGACTATATAAACTTCTGTGTGGACAATATCATACCCACCAGAACAGTGAGATGCTTCGCTAATAACAAACCCTGGGTCACCAGTGAACTGAAGAATCTGCTAAATGAGAAAAAAGAGCCTTCAAGGAGGAAGACTGGGAATTATTGAGGAGTATACAGAAGCAACTGAAGATCAAGATCAGAGACGGCAAGGAGGCATACAGGAAGAAGCTGGAAAACAAACTACAGAGGAACAATATCAGAGATGTCTGGTCAGGGATGAAGAAGATCACATGCTTCAAGCAGAGGAAGGATTGCAGATGGCAGCCTGGACACAGCCAATGAACTGAACAAGTTCTTCAATAGGTTCAGTTCAGGAATAAACCCAGCATCCTCCTCGCCTGTCCCCAGCCAATCAGACATCCCATCCTCCTCTGATCCAACATTTTCCTGTCACACACCAGTTATTTTGTCCTCTAATGCAGTCATGGACTCTTCTGGTTCTATAAATCTGTCTTCAACCAAGTCAGGGGATGCTGCTGCCCCATTTACCTCCCCGTCCCTCCTATCTGTCTCTAGAAGTCAGGTGAAGAGGCAACTGGAGAGACTGAACAGGAACAAGGCTGCAGGTCCAGATGGTATCGGCTCCAGAGTACTGAAGGCCTGTGCAGAGCAGCTCTGTGGGATTCTGCAGCACCTCTTCAACCTCAGCCTGGCCCAGGAGAAGGTTCCAGTACTGTGGAAGACATCCTGCCTTGTTCCAGTTCCAAAGAAAACTCGCCAATCAGTCAATGACCACTACAGACCGGTTGCCCTGACATTCCACATCATGAAGGTCCTGGAGAGACTCCTGTTGGTCCACCTGAATAAGCAAACTAGAACATATCAGGACCCGCTGCAGTTTGCTTATCGCCATGGAGTTGGAGTTGAAGATGCCATCATCCAGCTGCTTCAACCAATCCACAGTCATCTGGACAAAGCAGGCAGCACTGTGAGGGTCATGTTCTTTGATTTCTCCAGTGCATTTAACACAATCCAGCCTGATGCACTTTGCCAGAAACTCCAGAAGTCACAGGTGGGGGCCTCAACTATCGCCTGGATTAAAGACTACCTGACAAACAGACCACAGTTTGTGAGGCTGAAGAACTGCTCATCAAACTAGGCGATCAGTAACATTGGAGCACCACAGGGGACTGTACTCTCACCATTCCTTTTCACCCTGTGCACCTCAAACTTCCAGTACAAATCAGAGACCTGTCATCTACAGAAATACTCTGATGACTCTGCTGTTGTCGGGTGTATCAGAGATGGACAGGAAGCTGAGTACAGAGAGCTGGTGGAGCGCCTTGTGGCATGGTGTGGAAACAATCATCTGACCTTGAATGTGAACAAAACAAAGAAGATGATTTTAGACTTCAGAAGAAACAGGGTGGTCAAACACTGTTTCCATCATGGGAGAAGAAGTGGAGGTGGTTGAGGAATACAAACACCTTGGAGTTCACCTGGACAACAGACTGGACTGGAGAAAGAACAGCGAAGCTGTTTACAAGAAGGGACACAGCAGACTGCACTTCTTGAGGACGCTTAGGTCCTTCAATGTCTGTAGCAAGATGCTGCAGATCTTCTACAAGTCTGTTGTTGAGAGTGTAATCTCTTCAGCCATCATCTGTTGGGGTAGTAGCATCAGAAGCAGGGACCTAAAAAGGCTCAACAGCCTAATAAAAAAGGCTGGTTCTGTTCTGGGGATGACTGTGGAACCACTGGAGGAGATAATGCAAAGAAGGATTCTCCAGAGAATCAAGAAAATTATGGACAACCCTGAGCATTCTCTTCACAAGACTGTCCGACAACAGAAGAGTGTCTTCAGTCAGAGGCTTCTTCAGTTTCGCTGCAACACTGGCCGCTGCTAGAGATCCTTCCTGCCAACAGTCATTGCAACATACAACAACTCTTTGATGACTTGATTATTATTATTATTCTGAGCAACTACAGCAATCAATTTCCCTCTGGGATTAATAAAGTATTTTTGAATTGAACTGAATTGAATAATCAACCTTACACAATTACTCCTCATATTTGTCTTCACTGGCATGTTAAAGTGTGTAAAACAACAAAAAGTTGAAAAAAAGTTAAGAAAAGTCTAAAATGTTGTGTTGAATGCAAAAGACACCTTTAATATGATGTTTAAAATGATCTAAACTCTGCTTTGATCCGTCCCAATTACCAGTTTTAACACAAAAAAGCAAATTATCACCAAAATAAACATTTTAGGGATGTGTTTAAATGCGCAATCGTCTCACTCAAACCCCCTGATGAACAAAATGAAACCGTTTGCTGCCCATGTTGGGCCTTATTAATCCAATATGACATTTAGAAGAAAATAACAACAAGAATAGGATTTTGGAGAAAAGCAGGATTACTTTACAATTCTTCTGCTGCCTTGCAGCCCGTCTCCTATTGACTGTGGCTCTTTCTTCCCTTTCTTTTAGCGACGCCTCCCTGAGCTAAACGATGCTCTCAGGGAGAGAGCATTAACATTTATATGGAAACATGAGGCCATTGTTTGACGTGAGATAAATTGAGTATTTTCCTAACTCTGTTTCCGATGGAACAATGGGCACAGAACTCAGCAAAAACATTGTCCACTGGCACACAGTAACCGCGCCTAACGGCTGAATAAATCAGCACAAGTGCCTTTATTAAGCTGCCTTTTTAGACTCTTTTGTTGTGTTGTTTCTATGTTTGACTTGGCAGGGGTGTGTAGGGGAGGCTTATAGGATTTTTGGAGAGATGCTGTGGTGAGGTTCAGGATGAAGGTGGGGTGGGAATGTATGGGGCGAGTATATGTCAAGCCCGCTTAAGAGGCTCAAAGTCGATGGCAGCGGCAATTTGGAAGTAGCACACATGATAAATACATTGCAAGAAGAATGTGAGCGGGAACAAACACAAAATCCCAAGGCACGGACAATGCAATAAATCATATGAATAAATCTGCCAGCTGACCACTGGGGAGCACTAATAAACTGAACCCGACATGCCCTCTCTCTTTGTTTTCCTGCAAGCCTCACTGTTATTGTTTTTTTCTGTTGTTCCCTCTCTCTCTCTCTCTCTCTCTTTCTCTCTCTCTCTCTCTCTCACTCTCTCTGTTTCTGTTTTTGTCCCTCTGCTCACCTCCACATATCCAGCTCACATGCAGTGCACTGTACTTGGCCCTGTTATGAATAATCAGAGCTAGGGATGCTCTGCATTTGAACATCCGCCCTGAGACGTTGACTAGAGTGTGTTGATAGGTGCAGCTGAAGGAGTGATGCAGAGAAACTGTGTGCGTATCACTGTAGAGCTTCACCTAGCAGCATTCCTCGTGTAATACGTGTCAATTCTTGCAAAAAATGGTTCATGTGAAAATCAGAATGAAATCATGGGAGAGACCTCTCTGATTCTCTTCAGAAAACTAAACTATTTACTTTTCACCCCTTTCTTTAATTCAGCTTTAGAGGCGATGCTGGCTTAGTGGTTTGGAGGCCATCCTATTGGAGGGTTGCTGGTTCAAATCCATACACCATTTGTGTTAGTCGTGTCCATGGGCATGACATTTCACCCTCCTGGCCTACTAGTGGTGGTCGGGGGGACCGATAGTCCCTGTATGGCAGCCTTGCTGCTGTCAACCTTCACCAGGGCAGCTGTGGCTACAATGTAGCTCATCACCATCAGAGTAAATGGAAGAATGACTAAGTGTAGTGAAAAGCACTTCGGAGTCCTCCGACTCAGAAAAACACCATACAAGTGCAGGCCATTTATCATTCAATCCATGTCTGTTGTTGGGTTTTAATCAAAACAATTAATTATTTTTGTGTTAAATGCAGCTTATTCAGAGTTGTTCCACTAATTTTTAACGTTCATTCTACATGTATTTGTAGGGGGTAAATGTTGTTGCTTTTAAGCTTAATATATTACCTTTACTTATGACCAATAAGCTGTGATATTCTATATAAATATAGAATATCAAGCTGCTTGGTCTTGGGATGTTTAATCAGAAGATTCTAGGATTCTTTGATTTTTCAGGGATCAAACACACTTCGTCTCAATTCAGAGTCAGGTTTATAAAAAGCAAGAAATTTATTTTCTAAACAAATTAAAAACAAGACAAGCTAAATAGGACGACTGTGATGGATGAATCTAATTGGATGCGATATGTATGGTGATTTAATGGTGTGTGTCAGAATCTTGTATCTAGAAGAACTGAGTTCTGGGTGTTCAAAGAATTAGGTTTGCATTAAACTATGAACTTGGTTCTTACCAAAACGGCATCAGACGGAATGTGGCTGTGTTCTACGTACCCCTGAGGAGTCTCCCTTTCGGATACGAGATGCCCGGTGGTGGGGGGCTGGGGGGGGTGGGGGTGGGGGTGGGTTCATTGAACCAAACTCCCGGCAGATTAAGTACGAATTATCAGATAAGCTATCAATTGCCAGCATCACACAGCATCAAGCCATAAAATATGACTGGCTGTGAGTCAGGACGGTGTTGCCTCATGAGGAGTGGGAACGATATGCACCAAACTCTGAGAGTTGCCATGTCTGTCTTAAATAGACCCAGCTATGTACTTTCATGGTGCACAAATGTTTTTCCCCAAATGTTTATATTTGCTATTAAAAAAGTAATTCTGAATTTCCTGGTGGTGTTGTTAAACAACAACAGATGATAGCGGAACAGGGTTTGGGCATTATTATCAAACACACTGTAGAGTATTACTTTTCCAAACCATTGCCTAATTTGGGTTTTTTGGGGGTAGGACAGCGAAACGCAAGTTAAAATGCATTTGTATTTCTATTTATTTATTTATTTTTACACAGTACACACCATTTCCCCATCTCTCCACTGTTGTGTTTATTTATTTTCCATTACAGTTTGGGAAACTGTTGAAAGCAAGCCCACCAGGCCTTTAGAAATGAGAAAAATAAATAGCATAATGCAGGAGGAAGCCTTAAAACTCCAGGCAGATGGACCAAACAGCACGTTTTTTTTTCTTGCTGTAATTTGAGTTCATGTGAATCTATAGCTCAAAGCAACGTGGCAATAAAAGTAGTATAGAATAAAAAGAGAATAAAGATAAAATAGATGCATCGAAACTGTTAGGGTAAGGTGAGATGCAAAATGTACATGTAGGTTTAGCTGAATGACGTTTAGCCTGCTCCGTTTTGTTACATTTTCCTAATCTCATAATTAATGAATTCTGTCCATGACAACGTCCTCTGCTGCCCTCGGATAAACGGAGTAGGAAGTGACGCCACCATCAGCGTCAGCTCTGAGGATGTTTGCAGTCGTGAACGAAACCGTCAGCAAGGTAAAGAGAAACCTTTTCTGTTTTAAAAAAGAACCAACAATGCAGTTAGAAAAGCAACACAGCAAGAACATACCAAAGATGTCTGTCCAAGAAAGCTTGTTCCTTGTGCTTTCAACTTCTTTCCTGAAATGTGGGATCTTTTCCAGGTAAGAAATAGAAATAAATGAAAAGATGATGCTGAAGCACTGAGTCAAAGTTGATGCTGGATGAACAACCAGTGTCAATCACATAATGGAGGTGAGACTGTGTGATGTATTGCCTATATTCTTGAACTATTCTCCTCAAAGCCAAAAGCAACTTAATCAGCCAGGGAGCCGTTGTTATGTTGAAAACTGTTAGCTTCAGGTTAACACTAAGTAACTCTGCCTTCACGTCAGGCTTAAAATAGTTATTCAAGAAGGTCAAGTTCAAGTTTTGACAGTGTTCCGTCATCACGCATGATGATGAAATAATCCTGACTGCAAAAGATTAACAATTAACAAGCAAAAACAGGACAAAGTCAAAACATCCATGATTTTCAATCGCTAAAATAAAAAATAACAGGAAAAAAAACCTATTTGTTTCATGACTGAAAGTGATGGCTGGGATTGCTCTTCATGCGTCTATTTGCCTGTCTATATTCTGTAAATAAGAGTGGCTTTTCTTCAATGTCCTTACAATATACTGAACACTGTGTCCTTGTGTCGAATCAAGTACCATATTTTCCCTCACTGGTATCTTTTCTGCTTCCTCTGTGACTTTTCCTTTATGCTTTAGAAGTGATCTATCATGCCTTCTGCTGTCGTTTCCAGACACAAAACAATTTTAAGAATCAATACCAGACTAAATGACTGACGATGGACATTTTCATGCAGTGTAGTGAACCGTCAGCAGAACTTGTTTTTCTTTCCCCCCCCCCTTTTTTTTCTATTGCGGGTGATGCCCCATTGACTGTTCTTGCCCAGACATTATTAAGTCTGTTGAAGTGACATTTCCTCTTAAAAGGCCACAGATAGATCATGTTTTTGTAGAATGGGTTCAGGAAGACCCTGCTCTGCAAAGAGAAATCGGCCTTTCTACACCTGGAACAGAAAATGTGTTTGCTGATTATGTGCAGCAGTGAGAAATATTAATGATAATGCGGGAACAAAAAAATAGCATTATAGCAAGTGAAATATAAAAAACCGTAACATAAATAAAATATTTTTAAATTGATTTAATCAAATGATTCAAATATTCATTTCAGCTAGCAAATGCTTGTTATTCATGCTCTGTAAATGACAGAGTTCACTTTATATTAGCTAAAATGTGAAGAAGCAATGTGTCGGTGTAATTTTCATCTGTTTTTAGATCCCCCACCATCCACGAAGGCTTATGTCTGAGTGTGCACTGAACTTGGCTTCACTCGAGTGTATTTTTACTTGTGGATGAGTGTATTTGCATGAGTGAAACAGAGAGTGGTATGTAGGTGGAGCGAGAGACAAACAGTGACTGTAGGGTGGAGAAATAGTCAAAGGGAGCTGTTATTCAGCAGGGTTTGATTTAACACAACATGATGCAATGCAAAAATAATGTTACTGTGCATTCTGTTTGATTTTGAACATTTCGGGAGGGGGGGCTTTGAGTCTATTGTGGACAAAACCTGAAAAAAGATGAAAGGAGAATTATTTCCAATAAAAGAAGCTTGTTAATAAGATCCAATCAAGTGAAAACCACTCTCTATACTAGATGCCATTTAAGTTTTAAAAATACTTAATTGAAGCAAATTCAGAGGACTAAAGGCCAGAGATTAAACCGCTGATGTTACTTCAGAATAAAAGGCCAGATTAGATTTGATCATAAAACACAAATATCCCCCCAAGCAGCTCTGGAACAACATTTGTTTTAATGAAAGAAAACGAAGATCAACTCTGACATGCTGGTGTTAATTAAGAAACCATTACTTAAAAGAAGATGGATAAACTTTGCAATGCTTCTAGTGCAGGGGTGGGCAACTCCAGTCCTCGAGGGCCGGTATCCTGCATCTTTTTGTTACTTCCCAGTTCCAACACAGTTGATTCAGTAGCTCATCAAGCTCAACAGAAGCCAGCTAATCTCCTGCTGATTGAAATCAGGTGTGTTGAAACAGGGAAAACTGTAAAACATGTGGGATAATGGCCCTCGAGGACCAGGATTGCCTGCCCCGGTTCTAGTGGCTGCTGAGCTCAGGTGTTTACTGAATGCAGGAGAAGTTGGGTTAATTCTCATATTTATACTGTTCTTGCAGTTTCAACAGATAGTCCTGCTGCAGATGAACTGTGACCCAAGACCTACAGCCAAAGAGACCAGAACTTTGGAAGGCAAGGAACTTAAATGTGTCTGATTTTAACACAACCTAGATGCATTTCATTTCCTGAAGACAAAACTGAGGGCATACTGTTCCACACACACACACACAAGAAAACAAAACAAACACACAAAAACAACATGAAACAAGTTAATGCACTCTTTCATAATAAAAAAAATCTAAATAAAAAATGTAACTAAACTAATATTGCTGGATCTACGACAAATTCAACATTTCTACATGTTTTGTACTTTGTGAAAGATGCAGCATCATTTTAAAAAGACTCTGTTGGTCTGAGCTGAACACAAACAAGTGGGAGGGAGACACCTCCACATTGTAAAAGGAAATCTGCCGCAGGTACATCTCTGTTGGGTTCAACAATGTACTTTATAAAGGCTCCATATATTTAGATTTTTATCTTTTAGTTTCCTGTCTGAAAAGATGCAGAGAAACCAAATGTTCATCTAATGCTTCTCTATAATTTTCTGCAAAATCATGTTGAAAGATGCCGTTTTAAAATGTCAGAGTTTAAAAATCCCTCACTGACAGTATTAAGATGAGAAGGAAGTAACTATGAATGCAGCTGTTTGTTTCCAAGAACAATCTCTACGTATTATTTTCCTGCTTTAGTCATTTTTCAACTTTTATGATTATTTTTAGATTTATTGTTTTTTAAACTTCTGCCATGTTTGATCCAAATCATAACGGTTAACTCAAAGAACTATCCAAGCCACATTAAAGCTATCCGCTTTAATGTGGCTGCACATCACTTCCTATCGCAGTGCTGCAAGCAGACAAGTTGTCATCATCTATCTACGTCAGCGTACATCTCACGTACCTATTTGATGCAGCAAACAAACGCGTTGGGTCGCGAGCCCAACATGTCCTTGTTGCATAACTCAAGCACTTCAAAGTAAACAGCGTTAAACAGAATCTGTCAAAACCTTCCTGTCGGCAACTGCAAAAGGAGTGTGTGCCTATGCCAACGGCTGGCCGCTTTAACGCAGCGCTGGTTATTTTGAGGTAAACCTAGCAGGCTATGGTCCAGCGAATCTCAGTTCCAGTCCTCATGCCAGAGCAAAGTTAAAGTTAACGTCCCATTAGATGTCACACACACAGGTGTGTGTGCGAAATTTGTTCTCCGCATTTGACCCATCCCCTGGGGGAGCGGTGAGCTGCAGACACTGCCGCGCTCGGGAACCATTTGGTGGTTTAACCCCCCAATCCAACCCCTTAATGCTGAGTGTCAAGCAGGGAGGCATTGGGTCCCATTATTTCAAAGTCTTTGGTATGACCCGACCAGGAATCGAACCCTGATCTCCCAGTCTCAGGGCAGACACTCTACCACTAGGCTACTGAACTGAGCAAGAAACGTCTTTCGTGCGAGAATGGCAAATACTCCACAAACATGAAACACACTGTCAACCGATTGATAGTAAAAGGGTGCTATTAAATCAGGTACTTACTCTCCCTCTGCGTGGCGTCCTGAGTCCAGTAAGCGAGAGCCGTAGGCGGAAGATCGCCTGCGGAGCTAAACAGCTCTCCGGAGGCACTCTCCCACCGAAAAGCTCTGCTGTGCCCGCATCCTCCACCAATATGTTAGGTAATTTAATTTATTGTTCTTATATTACCTTAAAGGAAGTCAGAACACACACACAGAGGGATTAGATTCTTAATTTGGTAAATTGTAACAAAACATAACATACGTTACAAAGCTTACTTTGTAACGGGTGATTTTCTTCTTCAGCCTTCAGAAGTACAGACGCTTTTTTCTCAGCTCCCTTATCGGCTTCCCCAAGACTCTTGTCCTGTCTGCCTACAGAGCACTTCTCTGCATTTCTCCTGAAACCACTACTCTCTTTTTGGAAATATGGACTTAATTAATTGGTCATTCAACGTGATTGACAAAATTTTCTCTACGATGAGAACGGAGAAGGGGGCTCCCACCTGTCCCGAGGGGACATTCGCATTGGGATATGCACTCGATTCTTGGGAGGTCTGGCGAATCGTGTGCCTCTCTCAGCTGTCCATCGAGGACGTGGAAGATTTGTGGATATTCGGCCTGATGATCACTGGATTTCTTCTGATTGGAGTGGGAGGATATCTGGTTTTCTGGAAATTTGGGAAGACGGGAGCGATTGGAGTGCGACCCGTACCCACGGAATGTGCCGCTCGTGCGGTGACCTCACAGACTGGGACGTTACTCGAGGTGAACCGTAAGCTGGACAATGTCCTTGCGGCGTTGCCTGTGTTAGTGCGCAAGATGGATTTGATCTCGGAGAGGGTCGCCGGACGATGCGGGGATGTGGAATGTAAAATTGGCTTCACTGGTGGACATGAATGACCACTTAGAGACTACAAGACGGAGGGGAAGATTATCTCTGTCTACCCTAAACAAAGTTATGTTTATCCTTATCTGACGCCATAGCAGCCTCTCAAGGCTGCCTCAACACACCCCCACAAAAGGAGGAATGCCGACAGATGCTGTGTCCCGACCTTCACCCTCTCCCTTCAGGCTATATCTGCAGGGATCTCAATGTGCTCTCTGTTCCTTATCTCTCCCTCCCACCTGTTGTTCTGCAGCTGGTCGATGTGCCGCAGTGGCAGCTCCCATTGGAGGCTTCAGGATCCCGCCCACCCCCACCTCCCCATTGGACTCTGATGTTGTACACATGCTGTCTGTGCTTCCATGTCGGGTGTTTTTTTGCATTGGAGTGCTACACCCTGCTGGTGTAACCCTGTTAATGCCTTTTTTCCCCTCCCTGAACTTTCCTCATGTAACACCCTTTTCATCTAACTATTAAGGTAGCCCGACTCATGTTGCGAATGACCGCAGTCACCAATTCTTGTTATGTGTCTTACCCACGTATGTCTGATCTTTGAATTGTGTGTGCTGAAACTGAATTTCATTTCTCTGTATGTCCTGCACATGTGGAGAATATGACAATAAATGACTCTTGACTCTTGACTCTTGAGGCACAGAGACACACTGGAGTCAGAAGCCATTTTCCTCTCACAAAGTCCCAAAGTTTGTGGAGTCAATTTATTGAATACATAAAACACACCCACAAAAAACTCCCTTGGTCTTAGAATGCACAGGAAAAAGGAATTCTTCAGATACTAGATCTACAAGTTTCTTGGTCTGGCAGAAACCCCCTGGTTTGGCTGGTTTGGCCTCAAATAATAGAACAAAATGCCTAAAGCAGAAAGGAAGTGCTGAAAACATACAAACATATTTGGGTCCGTACTTTTCCTGAGTGAGGTAACTTCACAACAAAGATGAACAATTAAAAAAATACCTATCAGTCTCCTGATCCCTTCAGGTTACACTCCCCACACACCTGTTACTTGTTTCCCTAATTGCTTCCCTCTGTGTATAAAACCCTGTCTGTGTCTCTAGGTGTTTGTCGGTCCATTGTATGTGTCAGCGTTGTTCTGTCCCTCTCTAGATTCCCCAGGTTCGTGCTCATGAGTGAGCTTCTGTTTTGTTTTTTGTCAGTGTTTTTGAGATTAGATTGGTTTTTGAGCCCTTGGATTTTTACCCATCCTCCTCTAAATAAGGGAATTTATTTTCTTAAACCACTCCTGCCTCAAATCGTTTTGGGTATTCTTCATCTTTGGTCCAACCCTCCTGCTCTCAGAGTGACAGAATGCTTACTTCGTGAGCACACTGATCTCCCCGAAGGAGATCCTTCTGGAGCTTTGCTGTGACATAGGACCCACTGTGGAGTGACAGAGATCCGATTCCAGTTCATACTTTATTTTACACCTACAAGAACTACCCAGAACCTCCTCTTCTCCCTGATCATACACGCGGCATTGCCAAAGTAGCCAGACCAATTGAAGAGGCTGCACTCTCAGACAACAACTCCAAATAAAATTCCAAACAGAGCTTGTTTGGTTCTTTTGCACTTTTGCAGCCAGTGTATCAATCTTGCTGTCAATGAAGTTTTATTTTAATTTTTTAATGGGAAAAATGCAGGGAATCCCCTCAAGTGCTAAGGGAGTAGCATGACCAAATAAGGCTAATTGAGGGTGTTTCTGTATGTAAATGACTGAGAACGGACACGAGCACCTGGGTACGCACAGGTGGGATTTATCATCAGATGTTTGCGGAGGAACATGCGTTCGAGAGGCCACTACATATTTAAATAGATCAGTATTTTGACTGTAAGCACGTTCTAAATTTCATTAGTAGGAACGAATACAGGACAGTGTCAGAGGTCTGACCACATTGTTATCTGCAAAGCCATCTCCAGGGTTCTTCTTGACACTTTCAACCAGAAATGTGGAGAAGCAAGAAACGTATTGATTCAATGAAGAGGCTGTGCAATGCTATTTCAAAAAGAGAAATCAAGCAAAGACAGACCAATAAATAAAGTAATAAGTTATTTTTTTCAAAACTTGGATAAAAACAGATTTCCTCCTTAAAAAAAATTATAAGGTGTAGCATCATTATTGAAAGCAGAAAACCTGGATGAGGAAGGCGTTACCTTGATAAAATAACCCTGAAGGGCATATTGAGAAGCTGATAATGTGAGGAGTGAAGGTGTGAGAAAAAAGCACAAAAAGTAAAGAAGTGCCTAACCTAACTTTTAATTTATTTGTGAGTTAGTCAACTTTTAATTTGCTCTGCTGACTAAAATTTAGATTGATGGAAATAAATGCACTTGCAATTAAACTTAACTAGAAAAAAAGGATAAAATTCGAGTCAATGCTGCATGTTACTGTTTTGTGTGCATTTAATGTATGCACAGTAATACAGAATTTGATGAGGATCACCAGAGGAGCATTTAGGTATCCATATGGTGGGATTTTAATTGACATGTGTTTTAATTTTGTTCATTTTTATATATTAATGAACAACAGTCGCAGGACTGCTTAAAGGTTGCCCGTGCCTAATGCGTGTGTGTTCGTTTTATTAGAGGCTAAGATGTGTGTTAGTGTGGATGTGATATGTAGCCGTTCTCCTCTTCACAGTTGACTGCTTGTTTGTATTTGTGCGCTATCACTGCTGATGACTTATTGACTACTGCACTCAAAGCTGTATAAACGGACACATCCTCTCTCTGGAAACAATCCAAGATCATAAACTCAAGTAATGACAAAGCGGGCTGAACACCATGGCTTGTCTGTCTTCTAATTAAATCACAGAGGTCAAGTCTGAAGAAAAGGAGCAATAAGCTCAACCAACAGTCTTTTGTAGAGCTCTCACTGACGTAATCTGAGCTCAGGTTACAAGTATTTGTTTGGGTTCATTTTTGAACATTAGCCTTTGTTTTAAATAAAGGAACGGTTGAGATATTCTGAAGTAGCTTTCTCTAAAAAGGTTATAAATAGGTAACATCCAACCGGTTGCAGATGACTCTTAACAATCTCAGTTTTGTGTTGATTGATGTGCTAACAGGTAGTCTTTGATGCAGACACTACTATATGGACATTCACACACGTGCATGCATGTTACTCTTCTTAGACTTTTTATATCCTTTTAAAAATGTTTTTTATTAACTTAATGTCATAATTAGCTTGGTCTCTTGTTTTAATCTCTGTCAGTGGTCTTGGTAGTATGGAGACCTTTAGTCATTGTTGTAAAGAACTCTAGAATTAATGATGATTGATTGATTTATCAAAAACGACGTGTTACTACCTCAGGTAGGGCACCTTGATAAATTCATGTGTTCAGGTGATTCAATAAAGACATGGATGAGTGAGTTTGGTGTGGTGGCTGTAAAAAGGTGAAGGTGGGTGCAACATGGTTTGAAAGATGAAAAAATAATTAAATTTACCTGACACAACATTTCTCTAGGCTAAATTGACTAACAATAAATAAAAAAATCCCAGAATGGAGAAAACAATGAGAATATTATTTAACTGTTAATCTAAAACTGAGTGGGGCACTGGGAGATCAAAACCAAATAACTTAAACACCAGGCGATCTATGTGGTAGCACTCTTAACAAATGAAACCAAAAACATAAAAACGAAAGACTAAAATGAAACTCTAGTACTATTTAAACAAACCGTCGAAGTTCTAAAGCCTGCACACTAGAAGCATCAGAGGTGCACAACGGCTTCAAATAGAGCCTATGGGGGTGATTCAGACCAGTCGCAACGCAGCAATTTTCAGGCGCATCCCAGAAGTGGCAAGCCGCCAAGGACAGGATCGGGTTAAATTTTTTCCCGTAAGCCGCTTTTGATACATGACAATATCTGCATACGTAGAGCTAGACAGGAAATCACACACGGTTTCAGTGTAAAATTTCTTGTAAATTTCAAAATAAAAGTATTTAGCAGCGATGCCATTTCATGTCTAT
Source organism: Nothobranchius furzeri (assembly GCF_043380555.1). Lineage (NCBI taxonomy): Eukaryota > Metazoa > Chordata > Actinopteri > Cyprinodontiformes > Nothobranchiidae > Nothobranchius > Nothobranchius furzeri. Next base: position 59,209,568 of record NC_091750.1, read on the forward strand.
GTAGATCACGTCAATACAAGTGACCTAACAGCTTATTTACTCCCTACATCGTTCCAGAAGTGCAGCAGTGTGTTTTTCATGGCTTTAATCCTGGCAGTGATCTCCCAGTGTACACTGGAGTGCAACGATAGTCGCGAGTAAATCTTGCTGCTGCTGTTCCATGCCGCTGATGCTTCCAGTGTGCAGTAGGGGTAAGGATGTTTAATACGGCAATTATGCAAGCAATCATCTATATCATTAATCTTATCAGTCAGGTTGCTAACAAACTATCAAGATAACTAAAATTACTAAATGGAGTGATCTGAAAACTACGGCACAGATCCAAGCCTCGAGGACAGCTGGCAGCCTCAGCGTTTTAAGGAGAACCACTTCTTAGGTGTCACTTAGGCAATTTCGTACAGCTGTGCCAGCTGTATCCAGGAGAGCAAAAAGGTGGAAGCCCATACTGTACTTAGTGTAGCGCTGTCCGTGATGCTGATCTGACAGGAGCTGGATTAGGCATTGTTGGTGGTGCTGAACACAGTGAGGCAGCAGAAACGGGCGCTATCCGCGGTGCTGAACTCCAGCCCCTGGGGCATACAGGCGGTGGCTGCAACAGTGGTGCTTGGTTGTTGGCCTGTATATTCCAGACCTCAAACTTGCCTGACAAATGTACTTGTGGAAGAATGGCCAAAACTTACCATAAACACATGCTGTCACTGTTAATGTGAGGCAGCAGCTTTCATCAGAGCTGCAACAAGCGACTAATACATGAAAATGTCACACAGAGTCAGATGATGCCAAACAGTGCGGGACCAATGTATTCATGTAAGCCCACAGGTTTATAGCAGCTAAGGTAGATGTGATTGTCTCATGACCTTTCACTGTCAACATCATCCAGTTTTTCAGTTAGACATGGTCCAGCCCATTTCTTACCATGCCTTCTGGAAGCGCAGAGGGAAAAGGTTAACACACACACACACATGCACGCACGCACATGCGCGCACACGGACACACACACGCATGCACGCACGTGCGCATACGCACGCACACACACACACACACACACACACACACACACACACACACACACACTATAGCTGTCTCAAGCTCTTGGATATCCTGACTGGTCTCATCATCTGGTGACACACTCTCAAGATGGGGTCCGTCCTCGGCATCGAGCTGTTCAGGCTACCCCGCTCCCTCAGCTATCTGTTTACCTTGTCAGCTCTCATTATTCACCTGTTCTCTTTGCCTGACTTCATTCTTCCTCCACTCCATCACACGCAGCCTCAGAGTGGACGTTGCCCTTTCATTTGCACACTTTGTCATGATCATGATTCTTTTCATGATTCAGTCTCGCCCCTGATGCTCATTCAGTGTTGACACAGAGCTTTTGTTTACTTTGCTTTCTTTTGGCTCCAAAATCTTTTTAGACAGATAAATGACTATGTAATATTTTGCAGAAATATTGACATGTGACAAAAGCAGCTGTTGGTTAAATGTAGGAAAACTATCCCAACAAATAAAATAAAGGCAACAAAATAAAGTATAGCACATCTGTCAAACACTTTTGATAAAGAGGGAAAACACATTTTAAGCTGAAAGACAAAGATCATCCTTTTTTAAATAAGTAACCATTGCGTAACAGTGTCACACCTCTTTGACCCCTCTGTCAATCAAAACTACTTGATTAATTAACTGTCAGTAGAAATAAACAGACATGAGATAACTGTGTGACAAATTAAATTCAGTTGGCAGTGATAGCTTATTTACTTGTCAACCCTAACCCTGCTAAAAGAGAATGAGACTGTCAGTATTAATACAGTTGTAATCCAATTTGATTCTGTCATTGCGGCTCATAAACCTGCCCCTCCTTTATTAATAATATTACAATTACAGCAGCATCATGACTCAAGGAGGGAGCACTTTCAGTCTCTGTCACATGGCTTCAGACGTCAACAAGTTCTTCAACATTTAGAAGTTTTGGGCCGCTTCAGTAACAATGATACATGTATTTTGTTCAAGGTGATGATGGAGATCTCTCTTATTTGAAGGACTTAAATGGAGTACCAGAATGTTTTAAAAAAATTGGGCACTGTTCTTTGAACGTCTATATGCCTTTGTAAACTTTGTTGTTACAAAAGTTATTCTACTTATTTCAAGGTTAATATTTTGCCGACCTCGAGTCGGAGGTGTTCTTTAGCAGATGAAAGGGCATCTAATTCATTTGACCTTGCCATGAAAATCAACACAAGTTTGAGTTTTTATGTGTTTTTTCTATTTATGGCACATAAAGATGCTTTCTAATTTAAAGGTGTTCGTTTTTCTGCTTTACATAAACACAGTCAGCCATCTGGTTTCTTCATGGCTGCAGCACTTTGAAACCAGTCGGTAGCTGTCGCACCATTTTTTTTTCAGAGCAGAACCAAGAATCATCAGTAATTGGTTTTCTCTGTTACTTCAAATATATTTTTACAAACTCGTTTACATAGTGGCTAAAGCTAAAGTCTCTTAAAAATCTAAAAAGCTTGACGCAAAGATTTAGAGATTTCTTTTATTTTTTCCCCTTGGCTGTTAAACAAAAATCATTCAAAGATTTTATTATTTTTGCAACTATGAATTATTTGCTAGTTTCCTACTTATGTGTCTTGCTCCAACATTTAAACCTAATGTAAACATGATTTTTCTACTTTTTCCTCCGGTTTGCTCTGGAGAGAGAAACAGCCAAGAGACAACATCATTATCAATTTTCACATTTTATTTTCACACTGAATCTTTGACAACTCCTTACATCCTGAAAACTTGTGAAAAATAGCAAAGTCTCAGGATGTTCAGTACCTGCCTTTCCTCATGTCGCTACTATAGAAATAGAAATGTAATCCCAAATTTACCACACTGGTTTGATCTTGTTGTGAAGAATGGTCCACAAGGAAGTCACCTTCCTTTTTTCTTTTCAAATTTTATTCGGATGCATCAAAAGTTTAATGCATGTTGACAAATGCATCTAATAATTTAAAGTTACCTGTCTTTGACACCACACAGCTGAAAATGCACGAGTCGCTCACAGTTTTCCTCTTGTGCCAATCTTCGAAGCTTACCTGTGTTCCCTTTCTCGGGTAGACTCTTTAGGGACATTTGAGTGCCACACCTCAGTGTGCCCCAAATTCAATTCTTATCACAAAATCTATTAAAGGCCGAAGTTTCCCGTCTGCCATTTCTCAGCTGTCTGCTCTTTCATGTGTGTCTTGTTCCTCTGTGAGAATTCAGCAGATTAGATGTGAAAATGTTTCTTTACTGTTTTTGGAACCCTCACCTGATGCCAAATTATTTGTGCTGGTTGTGAAAGTGACTTACTTTGCAGGTGATTTTCCTCCCAAAAATTTTAAAATAAGTCATCCTAGAGGTGTAATCCTTGTTAAACGTAACGTATTAATGATGTGGAACACCAAAAAAACTATCTTACAAACTATATTATTTCTAAATGTAATCAGTCACTCTGAGTTTTTCATGCAGGCTGAACAATTGTCTCCTACATCGATCTCCTGCATTAGGTTCCGATAGAAAACTGTCAGTGAAACTCGAGGATTTGAAAAGTCTGCACTGTCACTTTATGTTCATGGACTCACCCATCTTGACTCACGATGGGGAAGGCCATTGTTGGTTTGGCATCCAGGAAACAACAGAGAACCTCTTGGCTAGTAGAAGCTAATTGTTAGCGTTAGCAACTCCACCACATGCCAGAACTCCTCCATCGAAACATCAACTTTGCAGAGCAAACTGTCAGAGGTAGAGTCACATTGCTGTTATCCCATCATAGACGAGATGTCCAAATATCAGGAAATAAGACTCAGCTATGATGTGGCTCACTTCTAACTCCTGGAAATGGTGCACCAGTGGTTTTTGACCCTGAGTATGACTTACAAGCCATTCATTCCTACTAAAGACCATTGCATCTGCATTGATTATACAAGTGAACCATACATTTAAAAGAATCAAGCCCATAACAAGAGCTTAAGGCCTCTTCTTTTCTCTAATTACAGCTTGTGGTGACAATCTGAATTAGCTAGGCAAAATTGTATTAGACAAAATTCGTGTTTGTGTTTAGATTAGTCTATATGATCAGATCAGTTTGTGTCACTATGTCATGTTCCTTCATGTTTTCTCCTTCATTGCCCTTCAGGACTATAATATAAGATGTGGCTGCAACTGTAAATGCCAGGCTGTCAGGAAATTAATGAGAATGTTATTTTCATTAGGGCCCTATTATGTCACAGCTGATATCCTTGGTATAATGTCATTTACTAATTCCTTTCTGAGCTTATTTCCATCCAGCGCTACAGAGGGGATTAGTGTTTCATTTATTGAGATGTCAAAAAACAAGCTCAAAGGTGTTCAGATTGAGCTAATCAAGAGAGGGTTTTTCTTCCACTAAGCAAAAATGAGTCATATTTTGATGATATGCTATTGGAGAAGAGGCAAAATATGTCTATTTGATCGCTTTCAAGCAAGTGGTGACCAGACATCTGTGTTGTTCGTCATCTGTGCTCTGTCAACTTGTTTTAGTCATAAAAGTTACAGAAACTACTGATGTGCATTATGATCTGCTCTTTAGATGACATATTAAAACCACTACCACTTGATGATGCAGGTGAGAATTCCAGAAGCACAGACACTCACTTTGTAAAGTTGCAATGAAATCTCGTGGTTCTCTCTGTTGGTTTTGGGGATATATATGTGTTAACCTAAATGAGAGATGGTACTGAAAAGAGTGAATACAAATCTCAAACATCAGTTCTATCCTGTTTGAAATCTCAGGATGAATGAATTTTAAACCATATTTACCTTGTTGTTGCTGAAAAGAGGCAGCTTGGGCGTCTGTTGTCTCGGAACTGCTTTCCTATATATGTAAGTGATGTTATAATGGCTGCGGTTAACTGGTTGGTTCTGAGAAAAGCTGGTAAGATACATCATAAACGTGGACATACCACCTTAAATTTGCATGTCCCACTCTCACTTCAACATCTGCTATATAAGAGTTTGTCACGGTAATTCTAACCAGTGTTAATTTTGATAAGAAATTTTTATTTGGTTTGAGTCTTAGTCTTTTGACAAAAAAAATGTAATTTTAATCACAATTTAGTCATCTAATTTGTTTTAGTTTCAGTCTTATTTTAGTCTATTAAAATACATTTATTTTTCTCCTGATGCAATCATTTTCAACCTCTCTAAAGACAATTTTAACTACACCTATGTGAAACTGTAAAGAAATATGAAAATTTCACATTTCACACTTTGGATCAATTAAACTCTGTGTTTATAATTGTTTCTTTAACAATAATTAATGGAAAATACCAAAATGGACAGTTTGAAATTGTGTCTCAGTATTAATAAAGTAATCAAACCTGTATAATTTGCAATAATATTTGTAAACTTGACAGAAAAGAACATCAAAACATTAAAAGCAGGTCAAGGTAAGAATTGTCTTCAGGTGTGTTTATTAGTTTTCCCTGCACTGATTTACTAAGGTGGGCTGCCTAAATGTTTTTGTTGGTTACAAAAACATCGCTAGAGCCCCAAACTCTGATCGAACATTTTTTCCTTTTAGACATAAGTTGTTAAAATGCTACTGGCGTAGACATCGATCTGTGGTTATGGCAGCTTCTTCAAACAGCGGCAGGACTCTGATTGAGGCGCTACCCTGTGAGCGACTCCTGACACGGCTCGGTGTGAATGCCTTTGTTTGCCCCTGTTTGTTAAGATGTTTGGTGTTTTTGTACATCTGTTTTTGGACCCCGTACACTTAACAGGATGCTTGGAACTAACACGCTGTACGTGGCCATTTCTTGGCTTCTGATTACGAGTTTTACCCCGCTAAATGGACTCTGCACACAGACAACTCAGCCTCTCCCCGCTTACCGAGGAAGGCTTGTCTACTTGCGGGGAGACCTGCTGGCGCTAAATCGAGCACACCCGGGGACTGCTCAGTCCGACCTCCCTTCGAGGAATATTATACCACTGGAGTTACTTTGAGGGAGATGACGGTGGCGCACATGCAGGAAAAGAGGATCAAGATGAGGAATACTGAACCGAATGAGGAGAAGAGGTAGTAGGCTTCCTTTACCGGCTATCATAATGTCTAATGTGCGCTCCCTACACAACACTTCTGAAGTATGATCAGGACTACAAACAGACCAGCCTCTACTGTTTTTCGGAGACCTGGCTCTCAGCAGACGCTGACTTCCAGCTGGAGGGATATAACATCATAGGCCTTGACAGAGACGCAACCAAAACAAGGAAGATGATTGGGGGCGGCCTCTGCATGGCTGTTAACAGCAGGTGGGCAGCCAACTACACAATAAGAGAGACTGAGAACTGTGAACATTATGAACTTTTAACAGTGTCTATTAGACCACACTACCTCCCACGTGAGTTTACTCAAATCACGTCATCTTGGTCTACGTGCCGGGCCCTGATTTTAACTTAGCTGCTGACTCCATAGCAGATAGTTTTAACAGGGCTGTCAACAGAACCAGAGATCAGCCAGTATTTCTTTTGGGAGACTTTAATAAATGCGACATCATAACATATTTACCTAATCTAGGGCAATATGTCACAACAGCCACAAGAGGGAACAAGATACTAGACCAGTGTTATGGCAACATCCCAAATGCATATATCTCAAAGTCACGTCCACCTCTTGGTAGATCAGACCACAATGTAATCTTACTACTACCAAAATACAGGTCACAATTGAAGACAGGGGAAGCGGAAATAAAAAATATCCAAGTTTGGAATGAGGATTCGAGTGAAGCATTAAAGGGTTGTTTTGAAAAGACCGATTGGGACCGATTTTTTAATGAGAGTGGAAACAATCTGAATACATTGACAGATGTAATGACCTCATATATTATCTTTTGCGAATAAATAGTCACTACTACCAAGCAAATAAAAAAAGACCCAAACACTAAAAAGTGGATCACAAAGGAACTTAAAATGTGCCTGGTGGAGAAGAAACGGGCCTTCCTTCAGAAGGACCATGAGCGTGTGAGGGTGCTGGAGAAAGACTTTAAGAGGAAAGCCATCCTTGCAAAAAGGAAACAAACACAGAATGTGGCGCTCCAACTCACATCTGGAAATGCTCGTAAGGCATGGCAGGGCCTGAACATCATGATGGGAAGAGACCCTGAGATCCCGCAAGTCAGCTGCCATGACTCCATCTCGTTGGCAGAACAGCTGAACGTCTTTTTTGCCCGCTTCAACGGCGTTCGCCCTCTTTCCACTTGGGCCTCCCCCACCCACAGCCTCACTGAACCAGCACTGACCATCAGCGAGGAGGAGGTCACCACCATCCTGCGCTGCATCAACCCCTACAAGAGCTTCGGCCCTGATGGGCTCCGTGGCAGGGTTCTGAACGAATGCACCACCCAGCTAGGTGGGGTACTCACCAGACTCTTCCAGCTCCTTCTGGACTTTGGCTGCGTTCCAGAGCAATGGAAAGAATCTATGATAATTCCGATCCCCAAGAAAGCTCATGCAAAAAGAACTGGGGGACTTTAGACCTGTGGCCCTTACATCAGTTCTGTGCAAGTGCATGGAAAGGGTAGTGGGAGGACACTTGACAAAATTTATCTCAGACCAGCTGGATCCCCTACAATTTGCTTACAAGGCAAAACGTGGTGTAGAGGATGCAAGTCTCACACTTCTAAATGCTGTCACTAAACACATGGACCTACACAACCATGCACAAGAATCTTATTCATGGATTTTTCTTCTACATTTAATACAGTAGATACCAGCATTTTGCTGGAACAGCTTTCAGATGTCCATCTCCACACAACGCTGCTTTTATGGATCCAAAACGTTTTGAAAGACAGACCACAACAAGTGTTTTTAAGAGGATTTAAATCCACGAAAAGTGTCATTAGCATTGGACTGCCACAAGGCTGTGTTTTGTCCCCAGTGCTTTTCTCAGTCTACACAAACAACATCCGGTGCCATAGTGAGAGAATGGCCCTGTATAAGTTTGCAGACGACATGGCACTGGTGGCATCAGTGAAGACATCGGAGGACCTGTTTAAATATCAGCAGGAGGTCAGCAATCTGGTCCAGACATTTGAAGACTTTCACCTGGGGCTGAATATCTCAAAAACTAAAGAAATGTGCTGTGGGACAGTCAGTGAGGCAGACACATCCATGTTCAAACCCCTCAGCATACAGGGTCAGCTTGTGGAGCAGGTTCAGTCATTCAGGTATCTGGGAACAGAAATTGATGACCGCCTGTCCTTTGCAAATCACAGCAACAGTGTCTACAAGAAAGCGCTGCAAAGACTCCACCTGCTAAGGAAGCTAAGAGCACTCAGTGTGAACAAAGACATCCTAACAATTGTATATGAATCACTGATTGAATCCATTCTAACTTTCAATATTACAGCTTGGTATAACTTTCTTACAGTTTAAAACAAAACACAACTCTCTCGCATTGTTAAATTAGGCAGGAAAATTACAGGTTCACCTCAGATCCCACTTTCTGTTCTTCACGAGCGAGCAGTGCACAGGAAGGCTACCCTGATCAGTGCAGACTCAACCCATCCAATGAACCCATATTTTTAGTTACTTCCGTCAGGAAGGAGGTCCAGGGTTCCAATGGCCAAGAAAGGTGTCTACAAGAAATCATTTGTTCCCACCGCAATTACAATTTTGAATTCTTAACGTTTTTTTTTACAATGATAACATTCTAATACCTTTTAATTGTATTTTTATGTATTTGTGTGAATACGATATGGATATGCCATGTCAAAGGCAAATTTCTGCCTCAATTCGAGGTGAACAGTAAAGTCTATCTATCTTTCTATCTATCTATCTTTCTATCTTTCTATCTTTCTATCTTTCTATCTATCTTTCTATCTATCTTTCTATCTATCTATCTATCTATCTATCTATCTATCTATCTATCTATCTATCTATCTATCTTTCATCTATCTATCTATTGGTTCTTTGCTCATCTTGTTCTACCTGTTCCACTTGCTGACTGTTTCTTTTTTTCTGTTTTGCCATCTTTTCCATTTTCTGATTGGATTTTAATTGGTCTATTTTTTTATTCATCAAAGAAAATGTTGATCAATATTTGTAATAATTTATGATGAGGATCAGCACCTCCAAATCTTAGACCATGGTTCTTGACTGGAAAAGGGCAGCTTGCCAACTCCGGGTCGGGAGAGAGATCCTACCTGAAGTGGAGGAGTTCAAGTATCTCAGGGTCTTGTTCATGAATGAGGGAAGGAGGGAGTGGGAGATTGACTGGTGGATTGGGGCCACTGCAGATGCTGAACCGGTATGTTGTGGTAAAGAAGGAGATGAGCTGGAAAGCAAGGCTCTTGATTTACCAGTTACAGTTTTTCTCAATTGGTTTGGCTCTATTCCTGAAACCGAGATGACATTCTCAAAACCATGAGGTCATTTGGCCAAACAGTCTGACAGTGCTACCCAACATTATAGCTCACTAGCAAAATCAAATATCTTTCCCCAAACTCTTCGTCCATGATTCAAAAGCAGATTCCTTTCCTATATAAAAGGTCAGTACAGTGAAAATAGCACAGATCCTTCTCAATTGCCTTGGCACATGTGCATTCATTTAGTGCTTTTGTCAAAATAACCTGGATGGTTTAGCACAACACCATGGAAACCCTGCAAAAGCTCATATCTCTCCCAAAAGAGTTTATCCATTTGTCAAAACTAAATATCCTTCCCATATAAATAGTCAATGCCCCAAAATGCATTATACCTTTGGCATTGTTTAAGCACCGCAAGTCAAAATGCTCAGACTGTCACTGAGGCACAGGTCTAGCAACAGAATACCACTATGAATAAAACCAATAGATTTCACAGTAAAATCGGCCTCCAATTAACCACTCATACTCAAGGAAACTGTAAACATTTTCATTCGTACAAAGAAATGTTAACATTAGAGAACATACTGTGAAAAGAAAACATATACAGGATTCTGTAAATGTGAACAGTTATAAACACAAACAAAAAACAAAACAAAAACAACTCTAGCCTACCATACTGTAAATAAGGTTTCAGAACAATAGTACAGTAATATTTTCAGTGGTCGCCATTGTCACCCTCTCTTTCCTGGCCACCATCCTCATCCTCCTGGCCATCGACGCGCTGCTCTCTGTCAGGCCATAAATTCTCATCCACATCGCAACAGATATTTTCTCGTGCAATGCAGCGAGGGAAGAAACGGCGTGAATGTCTCAACCATCCCCTACATTGATCCCCTGTGATGTCCTCACATGCAGCATCCATTGCATGCAGCAGGGCCCTCTGGTCTTGAGCCTAATGCTCATACACCCTCCACCTCCAAGCTGAAAAAAACTCCTCAATTGGATTTAGGAAAGGAGAGTAAGGTGGAAGAAACTCCATTAGCATCCGGGGATGGGTGGTGAACCAGGTTCTGATGCGTGGGCCGCGGTGGAAGTTCACATTATCCCACACAATGACATAATCTGGTAGCTGAGGTCCTTCTACACCTCTCTCATTTTCTGGGATGAGATCAGTATAAAGGTGGTCCAAAAATTGAGGAGATTTTGTGTATTGTAGGGCCCTAAACTGGGAATGTGTGTGGCCACACCTCTTTCTGATATAGTGGCACACATTGTTATATTTGCCCCTCGCTGGCCTGGGACATCCACAGTGGCTCGGTGGCCAATGATGTTACAGCCACGCCTTCGACCTTTGGCCAGGTTGAAGCCAGCTTCATCAACGAACACTAGGATGTGAGGGGTGTCGTTGCCTTCTAATGCCATTATTCTCTACAATAGAATAGAAATAAATCTAATCAGTCAAGTAGAGACAGATACTGCAGGGAGGATCTAAATTACTGTACAAACAGGGAGTGGGAAACTGATGACAATTTCTAGGCAAAATGCTCTAGTCAGACAAAGCTGCATTCTGATGGTGAAAAGGATACCGCAAAACAAGAAAACAGTGGTAACCATGTCTTACTGTAATGGTGTTACAATGATAGACAACCAGTAGTTGACTTACATGCACATACTGGTACCGCAGCCCTTTCACTATGTCAGAGTTTCTCTCAAATGGTACCCTGTAAATCTGTTTCATGGTCATCTGATTTTTCTTCAATACCCGGTCTATTGTGGAGATATTGATAGAGTTCATATTTTGGAACATTACATTGTCTAGCAGGATTGCATGACGAATCTGTCTCAGTGTGATGGCATTATTTGCAATGACCGTGTTGCATATTTTTCGTTCTTGTTGTTCATTTAGAAGTTTTCTTCTGCCACCCACTTGAGGCTGTCGTCCAATCCTAGACATACAAGTCAAAGGTCAACACTGTAAATTTGTTACAAAATGAGTTACCACTGTAATTGTACTGCTGTCCTATGGTACTAGAAGTGTGATGCACTGCACAGTGACTGGAATACTATTCACAGTATTTTCTCCATTTATCTGTCTTTGTCATTTTTATAGTATCATATAACATCACATGACGATATTACAGTACACTAGGCCTACACACACACCAACACTGAATAGTTCAATAGCATAGTTCTGTACCTGTTTTCCCTGCGAAAGGTTTGGATGATGGAGGAGACTGTAGACCGAGCCACATTAGGCTGCACTCGGCGACCTGCCTCTGCCATTGTGAGGCTATGGTTTATAACGTGGTCAATAAGGGTGGCCCGGATTTCATCTGGGACATCATGGTGCCTCCGTGCTCCTCGGCCTCTTCCCCCTATTCCTCCACACATTCTCACTCCTCCTCTTCCTCTTCCTCGAGCAGGAAGTTGCTGTTGTACTTGGCAAGGTGCTTCCATGTTCACACTGCAAATGAAACTGGCCCCGGGCCAAGCTCTGTCTATATACTTTTGGCAGCAGTCATGATCATAGACAACACCTGTCAGGTATCTGAACAACCTGTTTGATTGGTCATCTGAGATGTGGGAGGCTGCTCCTTCATTAGTTCTAATTTCACCTGATTGATTGTCAAGTACTGTCATAACTTTATCAAATGTTCCAAGATATTCTTTCATGGTATTATATCTTTGATTAATTTTGACAGTTGAACAGACAATTTTGCATATGATGACTTACACAATGAACCCATGCTGATATGTTGTGGAGTGAGTGACCATTTCACTGACAAATCAACTAATCAGTTTAGATCGGCAAGATCTATTTATTTAGGAAATGTGCTAAATGTGGGCTCATTGTGCTAACTGTAGCTACTTGTACATAATCATTTGAAAAGAAGCACAGAGTCACTTGAGACATGTACTAAACCATTTGCAATTTGATTAAACCAACGAAAACTGACATTCTGTTGTGAACAATTGCAAGGTGGTTTGGAGATTTGTCCATGTTATTTTGTGAATGTCATCTCGGTTTCAAGAAATGAGCCAGACCAGTCGAGAAAAACTGTAATACCGCCCAGTCGTCACCTATGGTCATGAGCTTTGGGTAATGACCTAAAGAGCAAGATCGCGGATACAAGCTGCCAAAATGAGTTTTCTCCGTGGGGTGACTGGGCTCAGCCTTGGGGATAGAGTGAGGAGCTTGGACATTTGGGAGAGACTCCGAGTAGAGCCACTGCTCCTCCATATCGAGACGAGTCAGTTGAGGGGGTTTGGGCATCTTGTTAGAATGCCTCCTGGACGCCTCCCCAGGGAGGTGTTTAATGCATTTCCTACCGGCAGGAGGTCCCCTGGTCGACCCTTGGGGTCCTGATGAAGGAGCTGGTGGAGGTGGCCGGGGAGAGGATTGTCTGGTACTCCCTAGTTGGGATGATTTCCCCCCCCCCCCCCCCCCCCCACCCCCCCACCCCCCCCACCCCACCCCACCCGGATAGGTGGAAGAAGATGACACAAGATGAGAATTTAGATTTAGAGACGTATCTTATTTTTTGTTTTCCTTTTGTTTTAGTCCGCAAAAATTCATTGCCAACAATATTAACACTGATTCTAACTACAAAGCACTGCTAGCCAGAGAGTCATGGAGCTTTTAGGGTTACCCAGCCGATCAGCATGCAGCTAATGTATTGGCCAAATGGGCGGAGTGAACCAGTTTTTCCATTGTAGCACTTTATGATGGGGTTGCATTTGACCATTTATCAGGGGCCCTGGGCCATTGTGAGCCCCAACAGTTTAATATGCTTTATAGAGGCTCAGAGATCAGTCTTCAATCGTAATTATTTTCACAATTCTTATAAAAAATGTGGATGTCAATAAATTGCCGCCAAACCGAGTCAAAAATCTATTTTTATTGACATTGTAATATTCAAAATGAAAGCTGCAATTGCATGTTCACTTCAGCTGGAGCCTCACCATGATGAAAGATTGTGAAAACAACTTTAAAAAGTACATAAGACTTTAGAAACTCTACCCCTAGAAGTCTGTAAATCCAGTTTTAACAGATAAAAAATGTATTTTACTTAGCCTGAGTCCATGACTAACCATCACCACCAATTATGCATTCTTTAAACTCGAGCGGATTAGATTGTTTAGTTCAGATTGCTCTTTGTGGACACTGGTGTTCACAGTACCCATCTGTGTAGATAGTAAAAGTCCCTGCAATGGCTCTGACTGTAGAAGGATGGCTTTTCTGGATGGCTGCCTACAGAGGAGGGATAAGACTGAAGCCCTAGACGTTTCAAATTGGTTTGGGTCATTGCCAAGAAAAAAAAAACACATTTCACTGTCTGTAGGAGCTTTCATGGCTTTCTTCCTGCTTGCTTAGAGTTTAACCCTCAGCTCAAAAATGAAGGAGACTGCAGACTCGTTTGCATCGTCTGTAGCTAAAAGTGAACTTTTTCTTAAACATGTTTATCACATGCACCCTAGCCAGTTCTGACCAAGTATTTCTGGTTGCTTAAGTATACTCAGAGAAAACAAAAACAACAAAAATGGCCACATACAGTGGGGCAAAAAAGTATTTAGTCAGCCACCGATTGTGCAAGTTCTCCCACTTAAAATGATGACAGAGGTCAGTAATTTACATCATAGGTACACTTCAACTGTGAGAGACAGAATGTGAAAAAAAAATCCATGAATTCACATGGCAGGACTTTTAAAGAATTTATTTGTAAATCAGGGTGGAAAATAAGTATTTGGTCACTTCAAACAAGGAAAATCTCTGGCTCTCACAGACCTGTAACGTCTTCTTTAAGAAGCTTTTCTGTCCACTCGTTACCTGTATTAATGACACCTGTTTGAACTCATTATCTGTATAAAAGACACCTGTCAACAGCCTCAAACAGTCAGACTCCAAACTCCACTATGGCCAAGACCAAAGAGCTTTCGAAGGACACCAGGAAAAGAATTGTAGACCTGCACCAGACTGGGAAGAGTGAATCTACAATAGGCAAGCAGCTTGGTGTGAAAAAATCAACTGTGGGAGCAATTATCAGAAAATGGAAGACATACAAGACCAATGATAATCTCCCTCGATCTGGGGCTCCACGCAAGATCTCATCCCGTGGGGTCAAAATGATCATGAGAACGGTGAGCAAGAATCTCAGAACCACACGGGGGGACCTGGTGAATGACCTGCAGAGACCTGGGACCACAGTAACAAAGGTCACCATCAATAACACACTACAATGGCAGGGAATCAAATCCTGCAGCGCCAGACGTGTTCTGCTGCTGAAGCCAGTGCATGTCCTGGCCCGTCTGAAGTTTGCCAGAGAGCACATGGATGATACAGCAGAGGATTGGGAGAATGTCATGTGGTCAGATGAAACCAAAGTAGAACTTTTTGGTATAAACTCAACTCGTCCTGTTTGGAGGAAGAAGAATACTGAGTTGCATCCCAAGAACACCATACCTACTGTGAAGGATGGGGGTGGCAACATCATGCTTTGGGGCTGTTTTTCTGCTAAGGGGACAGGACGACTGATCCGTGTTAAGGACAGAATGAATGGGGCCGTGTATCGTGAGATTCTGAGCCAAAACCTCCTTCCATCAGTGAGAGCTTTGAAGATGAAACATGGCAGGATCTTCCAACACGACAATGATCCCAAACACACCGCCCCGGCAACAAAGGAGTGGCTCCGTAAGAAGCATTTGAAAGTCCTGGAGTGGCCTAGCCAGTCTCCAGACCTCAACCCCATAGAAAATCTGTGGAGGGAGTTGAAAGTCCGTGTGCTCGGCGACAGCCCCAAAACATCACTGCTCTTGAGAAGATCTGCATGGAGGAATGGGCCAAAATACCAGCTACTGTGTGTGCAAACCTGGTAAAGACCTATAGTAATCGTTTGACCTCTGTTATTGCCATCAAAGGTTATGTTACAAAGTATTGAGTTGAATTTTTTTATTGAGCAAATACTTATTTTCCACCCTGATTTACAAATAAATTCTTTAAAAATCCTGCCATGTGAATTCATGGATTTTTTTTCACATTCTGTCTCTCACAGTTGAAGTGTACCTATGATGAAAATTACTGACCTCTGTCATCATTTTAAGTGGGAGAACTTGCACAATCGGTGGCTGACTAAATACTTTTTTGCCCCACTGTATATAGTTTAAACCAGAAGTAAAAACTAAACTGCCCTCTTTATTCTAGAGTTGATTTCCCTTTACGCTCACACCCGTGATGTTCTCAACACAATCTTAATGTTTTAAAAAAGCAAGTAAACCAGATTGCTATAAATTATGCATACATTTTATTAAACACAAATACCTCTGCCCTTCAAAGATGTGCCTGAGACTCATCTGTATGGATTGTGTGAATGTCCACTAGTTCATTGCTTACATTACTCTTAATTTCTGTGACTTAGGTGTTTTTCTCTCTAGTTGTTGCTGCAATGGGGAAATATTTCTGTGTGTAATGCTATGAGGGATAAATGATGCTGTTTGGCTCGCAATTATTGAAAATTGTTTTGAGCAGGAACATTAGGCATATGCCTGAAAAGTAAATGCAATGTTTTTCATCATAACCTCACAGCTGCTCTAAGCACTCAGACGCTCAATGTAATTGTGTGTGTTATTGTGAAACAGAATCAACAGGCTGGACTTTGTCAAGCAAGCTTGTGCTTCCCTGGGATTTAACAGCTATTACTATGGCTCGCTTTTGTAGGCAAAGCAGAAGATAAAGTTAGCACAGCATTTATCAGGTGCATTAAAACAGATCATGTCCCAAAGAGGGATTACAGGTTTGTTCACTCATATTCCCCTTGCTCAGCTTGGAAAACCTAGCGTGGGGAGGCTCTTTTTTATCTGCTGCTGCAGAATGATTTAAACTGAAATGTGTTTTTGACATGTAGACAACAAAACACATCAAATACCCACGCTCAACTGGAAAAATATGCTCTGTTGTATGTTTTATGGGACGATCAAACTCAGCAATCATGAGTTGGGTGATGCCCAGCTGTGAGACAAAGATAAAAGTACTGAGATGCACCTGAATGCACCACCTTCTGCGGCCTCCTGTTACCCGTATTCCTTGTCTGTTCAGCTCTGCTTAAATAGCTCACCTGTTGTCCGTTCTCTCTTCCAGGTTGTCTTTGTCTCTTGAGGTCTCAGCAAGTCAGCAGGTTTGTTACAAATTCAAGTCGGCGTCTCATGTACGAAGTTACTGAAGAGTTTCTGCCCCAATTCCCCCCGTGGGATTTGTAAGTCTTGAACTCTTAAATCGTTGCACCTTGACTCTAGCTGGTTCAGCCTCTGATGCTTTGGAATTGTGTTTTGGGATTTTTGATGCAGGATTGGAGTCAGTTTTATGGTCTTGGACCTTGGATTTACATAGGTCTATGAACTACCTTGGATTGTACTCTAACTTCCCTAGTCCTCCTCAGTGTTACCGTTACTGACAGTTTCACATTAGTTTTATTCTAAAGCAAAGATGCACTGTTTTAGTGTGAATGTGAGTTACTGGTCACATGTGGTCTAATGCCAAAGCTAGCAAGCTAATGCCTTAACCAGGATGGGAGCATTTATCCTAGTTTACAAGTCCTCTAGAATATTTAATTATTAACCCTCCCATTGTCTTCATGGGTGACCCCGCGAGGAAAGTTGGCCATTGAGCAGGATTGATGGTTTATCCCTTGAGGTCCACGTGGCAGGGGTGATGTGGTGCTCACTCCTCACCCCTGCCACATGGACCCAAGGGATAAACCATCAACCCAGCTCAATGGTCAACTTTCCTCACAGGGTCACACCCATTACAGTGGGAGGGTTAAATGAAGTTTGTTCCATTCCATGACAGTAGGTGGCGACATGCAGCCTTTTGTGTTGGCATTCTTCTGGTTGGTAAACAAACGCTGACGGGAGTGTAGCAGACCATAGGCACGAGTACGTAGATGTCCCATTGGGCACTGTAGAGCAACAACCCAACTGGAGTCCATGCAGAGTGAGCAACTGTGCCTACGGTTGCAACAACCAGCATACAATTGAAAACAGATCTCGTAGGGCTACTATTGACTTTTCTAGCCTACCTTTTGGGATTTTATATTTTTATTTGTTTTTATCAAAAAGGTTCTCAGTGGCAAGGCCCCAGAGGTGGATGAGATCTGCCCAGAGTTCCTTAAGGCTCTGGATGTTGTGGGGCTCTACACATCTGGATATCGGGGGCAGTTCCACTGTAATGGCAGACTGGGGTCATGGTCCCCCGATTTCAAAAGGGGGACTGCAGGGTGTGTTCCAACTACAGAGGGATCACACTTCTGAGCCTCGCTGATAAGGTCTATTCAGTGGTTCTGGAGAGGAGGGTCCGCTGGATTGTCGAACCTCTGATTCAGGAGGAGCAATGTGGTTTTTGGTAAGACTCAGGACACGCTGGAGGGAACATGTCTCTCAGCTGGCCAGGAAAGGCCTTGGGATACTCCCGGAGGAGCTGGCGAAGTGACTGGGGAGAGGGATGTCTGTGCCTCTCAAATTAGGCTGCTGCCCCCGCGACCTGACTCTGGATAAGCGGAAGAAAATGGATGGATGGATTTGTTTTTATTTATTTTATGTAATCATATTTAGATTTTATTATCGTGCCATGTGTCTGATTTTCTGATAAGCAGAATTAAATGCACTGGGAGTGAATGTAGACCCATCTAAGATGGCAGCTGGCAACTACGGCAGCTCCAATTGGCAGCGCCAGGGGTGCCCAGCCATAGGTCATAGCTTGGCTGAGCTGGGATGTTGTTTACAAGAGAATATTGTTTTTATTTTAACCACGTTATCTGGGTGACTTAATTTGATAAGGTGTAGAACAGTTTGGTTCGACAACAGTCAGACTGAGGCAATAATTTGATTTCCTCATGCACACCAATTGATTATGGGTTAGGAAAGTTTGCTGCCAATTGCAAACACATTTACACGGCCATGAGCAAAATGTCTCAAAATATTTTCAAAGGTTCTCATCTTCTTGTGGAAGTCACAGGGCCTTGCTCCTCTGTAAGGGAAACTTAGCATGTGTTAAAGGTTTTAAGGCAAATGGTCCTGTAGTTGCTGGTGTTGCACACGTCTCACACACTTCTCACTTTCCTGCATTTGTAATGTAAATTATGATCTTTCAAATATGTCAGCAAATAATTATGCTAAATTTCTAAATGGCTTTCTAAAACAGTCATGAAAACCTTTTCATGTGGAGAAGTTAAGTTTGTTTCTAGTAGTTCTAAGTAGTTCCAGTAGTCCGTTGGTTAATATCTGCTCATATAAAAGGTGTTTTTCTCATTTTACCCCAAGATGCCAGAAAGTATGAAAGTTGGGTATAATTACTTTTAGAAATGTATCATATTGTTGGATGAAAACTCTTTAACGTTCCTGGGTATTGACGTCCTACAAACCTCAGCAGTAAAATATCAGTCAAGTTTTGCGTTTAAATGTTTGATCATGTAAACTTAAAAAGTCTGTAAGTCTCAGTGTTAATGAGTTAAGGCCACTACCTCAAATGAGTCTTTTTTTTTTTTTTTGCATTAGCACTTTTTTTATTTTTAAAGACTGTAAAATGTCCTTTTTCTGAGTCAAATTTCTTTAGACTCAGATGCTCAACTCAGCACTCAGTTCTGACATTTGTCGGTGCTGTGGAGAGATTTCATTCCCCTCCCATGAATAATGTATGAGTGGCACAATATTTGCTGAGCACATTTTGATTTCTGACACTCTTCATCACAGCCCTCATCAGATGGAACACTAATACCCATCATTATTACTTACACCTCTGCTGCAGTGATAGTGAGATGCTCTCACTGTCACGTTAGTTACTCAGACTGCCTGCAATGCAGACCTGTGACATTTCATTGTCATGGACGGTTTTGTTTAAGCTCTACTTTCTGACTTACTGTTGACCCACTTACATTTGAAGATACCCATTTCTTTTCCCTTTCCCCTGCGTCAGCACCATCTCCAGACATGAAGCCTTCTCTGCTTTGTAAATGATGTTGCCACGTGTCTCACCAACCACCCAACAAACTGACGCTAACACATTATTTCCTAGCTTGGGTAAAATTTATTGATCAAAAAATCAAACTGATGTCTGGATCTGAATAAGTGCTGACATCTTTAGTGTTTGTTGCTGCAGACAGACCATACCAACCTCAAAGCTGCAATAGCAAATTTCAACAAGCAAGCTTTTTAACACAAACGCAGTCACGAAACACTCACCCTTTCTGTTGGGTATTGTCCCTGAGACAGCCATAAACCAGAAACCTACATTGGCAGAGGAAACGAAAGAGCACAAAACACCAGTCATCATTTTCTAGGCCTACGTCTTTTGTTTTCTGTAACTTTAAATGGGGTTTTCCTCATTGGGACTCTGGTAGTTTGTCCCAAAGTTGAAGTGGTAGTAGCCAGTTGTTTCTCCATCTCTGACATTATTGAGCAGAAAACCTTTCACACTAATGGTGTTCTGTGGCTGAATATGCAGGTGCGTAATGAGTGGAGGACCCTGGGAAGTGTGGATGTGCGGTGGTTTGGTAAGAATGACAACTGGATGGTATGTTTTAGGTCAGAAATGTGTTATTGGTGGAAGGTATTAAAAAAATTGAGAGAACATCATCTCCACGATACATCTATAGCTATTAGGGATGCACATTTGCAAAAATTTCTTTAGCGGGCTATTAAAACCCCATAACGGTTAATAGCCAGTTAACCGGAAACCAAGCCCACCCTCACCCCCACCACTCACGCACACAAACATTTGGCCCCACTCTATAAATAATAATGCCTTTTCCGTCTACTATTCTTAATATAATTCTGTCGCACAACTAAAGTCCCACACTCATTACATTTAGGGAAAAAAGGTAAAGAGAGAGCGGGATGACAGTTGGAATGTCTGTCCGACTCAGAACTTGTTGCGCATTGGACCGTCTGGCATTAATTACACAGTGCTGCTTGCGACTGCGTGCTTATACAGTGTATAAGCAGCATATATACAGTGTAAGTGCAATCTGGAGGCCACGGTTAAAAAAAAATTCTTACACTGAACTAAATAATTATGCTGGCGTTTATTTTACTAGACAAATTAGGAGTCAGACACAAGGAGTGTCACGGCACACTGACCTTTTGCTGGTCTCGGTTCAGTTTGCTGAGCTATGTTCTGCCAGGCTCAGCTTTTTGATGTGAGACTTATTGTGTTCCAAGAATAAAATAACTAATAATATGCTGCCTTGCTCCATGATCCAATGCTGCCTTGTTGCTAACCTTTTTTTGTTGGAGCACATTTGTTTGATCATGTGACGAGCTCATTTCTTCTTCTGCAGTTGTTCAGTAAACCTTTTTGATAGCGGTGCTCTTCCGCCCTCTGGTGGCACAAGATATGTTGCACCCAGCGCAGCAGAAGGACTTGAAGCAGTTAACTGGCAAAAACTAGTTTACCCGGTTAAAACATGTAGCGATAACTATAGATTTATATCTATATTTCAAATGTGGCATAGATTTAGCTTGTTTATAATCTTGCATTAATTAATCGGGGCACCACCACTTTTTGGAACTGTACCATTAGATTTAATATCTATATCTTCGCAATGTAATCAGTCTCAGAGTTAACACCACAAATTAACCTAAAGGATGAATTCTTGACAGAATGTGCCGATTATTCTTGAGAATTGTTAGAAATGATCAGGCGTTATTTACATTTTGTGAGTTTATTACAAACATTAGTTAAGGCATGGACAAAAAGGACCAAACACAGCTTATTGTTTCATGCATGGAATTAAGACAATTGTTAACCCAAAGCTTTATGGCAGTAATATGGAATAACTGATCTGTAATAAAGTGGAAATTTGGTGACACCAAGATTATAGAAAAATGGGGAATAATTTCTAAAAGGGGGCAAAGTGATAGTGTGTGTGTGAGTGTGTGTGTGTGTGTGTGTGTGTGTGTGTGTGTGTGTGTGTGTGTGTGTGTGTGTGTGTGTGTGTGTGTGTGTGTGTGTGTGTGTGTGTGTGTGTGTGTGTGTGTGTGTGTGTGTGTGTGTGTGTGTCGTAGCAGAGAAAAAAGGATACATCTTCAAAGCTAAATGTGAATTTGGGTTGAAATAAACACACCAGAAACTCTGATAATCTGAATTCAATAATTGTGTTTAGCGTAAAGTCAGCCAAATGAAACGAAACACAGACCTTTCTCCTCATCGCTAGAAAGTGGCCAGAAGCTGAAACAGCCTGGGTTTTTGCAAGTGCAGAGGACTGAGGCCTGTAGGATGTTTGGCCCCGAGTTGGTCGATGAAGTCTGTTGAGTTCAGGAGAATCTCATTGCCCGGGAGTGGCTTGACTTTTGAGGTTACTTCGCTTCAACAGCACCGAAAATGTGGAATTCAGATCGTGAGTCCAAGTTATCCCTAACAAAGTAAAAAAAAAAAAACTGTTCCAAATTGGTTTTAACTCTCAACATGAAAACTCTCCGTACGGGCCACGCAGACTTCCGGTTTCACGTAGAAAGTCAAAACAAAACAAATGGGTTACTTATGAGTTTTATCGTAACTTTTGAGATTTTTGGCTTAACAACTTTATGAGCGTCGGGTTATCTGTTGCTGGGCCCAGGTGGAAAAGCCCAGCAGAGGTTCGCTTAAGGCATCTTTCTTCTTTGTTCTGCCACACGAGGTCTGAACTTCTGGTTTTATAAACTGTCTTTTTGTCACACCCACATGTATTTCACTCATTAACCACTTGATGGCACTGTAGTTATTTCAAATAACCCCTGTCTTTCCAACAATGAAAGATCCATGATTGCAATTTTACCAAAGTTGTTCCAGATGGGGATCAAAGTATTACTTTAAACAGAGAAGAACTAAATTGATGTCTTCCAATCCAATCCAATCCAATTTTATTTATAAAGCGCATTCACAAGGCATTACAACCAAACAAGGCGCTGTACACTAAAAATGTTGGTTAATTAAACAAGCGTTATATAAACATGTCGAACACAGATAAAAGATAAAAAGGAAATACAACAAAATTCCCAAAAATAACAGCTAAAAATCATTAAGACACAGGGTGAAGTAAAAATAGGAAAAAACATTTTACAAAGAACCTCAATAGTACGGAAGTCGATTATTGTGGGGTCAGTTTATAAACAGTGCAGATGTGAGTGAGGTTCATAATTATGTTGTATAAGCTAGTCTTAAACTGGGCAGTTTTACCATTAGCATGAATTTTAACTGGAGAAACACAAATTGGCAAATATAAAAAGGAAAACACAAAACAAGCAGTTAAGTTTGTAACTTATAAAATTGTAGCATTTACTTAGGGCATTAGAGCACCTTGACTTCTAATGGTGAAGCAAACTAAACATCTGCTTTGATTGTAAATAAACAGGAATGCAAGGTTTATAAAGACTCAGTTCTTGAACTTCCCAGGAGGACCTTGGAGAAGTTTTACGGCTTCCCCCATCTTGAGAAAAGGGTCAGTCTGAGGTTGATGTAAACCAGACCAGTTTCTGATATTAGTCCTGTGCCTCCTGATTAGCGCAGAAGAAAAAAACACGTCACTTGATAAAATTTATGTCCGTGGGAGAAGGTAGGAGATAGCCAGCTCCAACCTCCCCCTGTTGCTGAGTGTGAGAGAAAGGAACTTTGTGTGAACCCAACACAAGTTAATCTGGGAATAATGTGGATTTCCGCTACAAACATTAACGGCAATTAACTGGTTAACTGGTTAACTACGTGCAACCCCAATAGCTATACTATGTTAGAACGTTGCTGAAGTTACAATGTTTATTTTCCCTGGTGATAAGGGCCAGTACATACTTAAATCCTAGGCATTTCTTAACTTTGAATATAAGATAATATTTACAAACATATATGGGATATAAATTAAGCAAATTATGTGCAAATTGTTACTTAAATTTTATTGGGTTGTTTCTACAGGTTGCTTTTTATAGTGTAGTCACAAATTTCAAGTTTGATTAAATATCAATAAACTTCAGATGCAATAACTGCATTTACCACTGTTTCTAAGGTAGATGGGTGACAGTGAGGTGATTGTAGGAATAAGAACTCAATGATTGGAGTAGATTAAAGGTTAGCCTGCCATGTGATTCTTCACATAAATCCCTATACCAATTTAGATCACTTTCACGTATCAGCTGTCTGCAAGTGTGTGCTAGAGACAGTTATCTCACTGCGCACATTCACAAATAGCTGGAGAAGATGAGACACATAAACGGTCTTTATTTTGTGATGTGTTCAATGTCTTACCACACCTGCAGGATGGTTTTCAGGATATTCTGTGTCTTTACTAGCTGGTGTTGTCGACCTCATCAATGTGAAAAAGCGGTCCAAATGGGAAAACTTTGAAAATTGTGTCTTACAAATGTCTTTTGTATTTCTGGTGTTCATGATATTTTCCTGAAGCTTATGTTTAACAGTGAAACCTGGCTGGGACAGATATCGTCTCTTTACTGAGCTTAGGCTTATCCCAACACGGAATGCTTCCCAGATTGTTCCCCTCGATTATTTCCTTTTCTCTGCAGGCAACATTCCCAATGTCTCTAAACATGGCACGTATAGTAAACCTGAGGGCAAATTATCCTTGGTTTATTCTGAGGAGAGTCAATCGAGGCAGAGCTTTGTTTATTTTTTGTGTTTCATCTACAATGTAGAATAATGAAAAAAATGTTTAATGACCGCCATGTCAACTTTTCCTTACATGCTAAATTAAGTTCAATTGGCTTTAACCAAGCTCAATATGAGCAGTGTTCATGTCTGTTAATTACCTTTCTGTATTCTTCATTTGCAGAAATGTTCTTTATGAAACCATAGCAACGCTTACTTCCATCCATCCATTTTCAGCCATTCATCCGGAGTTGGAACGTTTACATCTGATTCAAAACCAACTCTGGAAATAATTGCATAAACAGAAGGCAAACCTTGATATTTGCTTTATATGACGGTGTTTCTATGAGTAGAAACAATGTGCCTACTTTTGACAGCTTTTTTTCTGCTTTCCTTTAAAGTGTTTGACACGTCTGTGTCTGTGATATCACCCACTTTTGTAATTATCCTCATGAATGATTACCTGTAAATGCACTCAGGAAGCATTCAGACAGGTTCAAATCTGCTCACTTGGTGTGACTCATCTCAAATCACCAAGGGAGGTGTTGCGCTAGCGTTTCAGCCAGATGTTGAAGAGGTGTAAATGCATCCATCTTTTCAGCTCCTCCACTGTCACTGACTTGGCTCATGTTTCACGTTCTCCATGTCATCTCCACTTACACACCGATTCTACTTTTTCACTTGAGGTTTGCTCAGTGAAGTGTGCACTCCACACTTGCATTAAATGATTTGGCCACATAATATTTGTCCAAGAATTCTACAGTGAAATAATCACAAAATAGTCTAATGTCTCAATCCTGTTGGAAGGAAGTAGGGCTGCAACAAATCGATTTGTTGTGTTGTGCACTTTTTTCATGTTGTGCAACATTTATTTATCAGTCAATGTGCACAGCTCATCTGTATGCAGCAGCATAGCAGACCAAGGCAGATCAGAACGAGAGTCATATATGTTGCATGTGCGATGAATAAAACTCAGTATGCGATAAACAATTTATAAATTTAGCACTCGTACGGCATCTTTTTACTAGTTACTTATTTCCCCAGAACTTTATTGAGCAAAGGTAAGTTGTTTGTTATTGTGTAAGGAAGACTGGCGCACAATGTGCTAATCTAGTTTCTGTAGAGGAAAACAGAAACCAGCAAAGACACAAGGGCAGAAATGGTCAAAAGTCTGGGATCAAAAGTGCAACTACGGGCAGATTAGCTAATGCTAGCTGGTAGCAGGCTCACGATCAAGTTGGGTTCCAAAAAAACACGATGGTTGTGAAACTAAGAACATATAAACTCTGCAAGCAGAAGAAAAGTCCCCATCATCCTGTTTATTCTTAGCTGTTGCAGCACCATGGAGCAGAACCGCTGCATTCAGATTGCTGCTTCGAGTCTGCTCTGCGCAACACCACAGCAGGAATATGGCAAGCTGCTGTAGCATGTAATTCACAAACGTGTCTTATCGTTGAACATAATTTAAACTGGATTATTGCTAAGTCGTACATAATAGACATGTCATCATTACATTTTTAGCAGTAGAGTTTAAATGTAATTAGCATTTCCAATAACTTACTATTGAACATGTTAATGAAATACATACAATTTTACTGATCATAGTTTAATTATGATTGTTTTTAGATGATAGCATGATATTTAGCAGGCTATTGAACAGTTTTCTAATCATGTTCTGTCAATAAATAAAGTAAAAGAAGGAGAGACCATATCACAAGCTTGCGTTCTCCGTCTCGATGGATGGATGTTTAAAAAAGAGAGCTCGACTCTGTCTGTCCTTGCGAGGGCGCTTCAGCAGGCTCGCAAAGACGGATAATGGCGTTGCTTGCGTCCGTCCCGACGCAGACAGAGAAGTATAAATTAAGCTGAAGAAGAGCTGTTTCATTGGAATGAGCTCTGCGAAAACCTGACTGGAAACCATCATAGATGTTACGTTCATCAAGAGCAGCTGTGAGTTAGCCACAACCTTGTCCAAAATCAGTCACATTTGGACATTTGGAGTTTGAATTTAAAACAATTGCCAACTTAATCTCTACTTGAGTAAGCACTGCATCAGTCTCTTGTTTAGTAAGTGTTTTTGAGTATCGTTGTCAGCGGAAATATTCTTTCATTAGCAAAAGCCTCCTGATTGGCCTAATTTGCCACAGTAATTGCAGATATGGACATGATGCCATGAGCTTTGATCAAGTTGTGGCCTCTGTCAGATAACGGATGACGCCTTTTCTCATTTCTGAGGTTACAGGGAATTGAGGCACGGCGAACAGGATAGTTATTGTCTGTGTAATCAAATTCACTTTCCTCTTTGATGTTTGGCTACAGGAAGCCTTTTGTTCTCATTCACACTTGTCTGTCACTCTGACACTGATGAAAAGTGTATTGATGTTGCCCCTTGGTATGAGCTTGTTGCTGGTAATGGTCATAGATTGTTGGATTGTGTTGATCCCAGGAAGACAAAAGATTTCATTATCCTCTTAGAGGTGGAAGGCACCTCATCAAAGATGGTGGCAAGAAAGGAGTGGGAAAACAAGGGGTTGGATGCAATGCTGCAAACAGGAACTTATTATTCTTTGTTAGCTACTTAGTTTTCAAGTGATGAATGCATGCTTTCTTGGTGTTTTTACGCTCAAAAATCTAAATCTTTTCCTTGATGACATCATTTGATGGACCAAAGCTCTAATTATGCAGTCCTGGAAAGATTACCTCCTCACCTTGTGGTTTAATGGATTAATCATTACAAAACACTCTAGGCTATAAAGCCATGAATTTGGTTTCCATCGTTCTTTTAGGACAACTATAAAATCAGTGGATGTAAAAAATGCTTTTCACAGCTGTCGTTTCAATGAAAAATTCTTGAGTCTAGGACCATGATTTTAACAATATATTTATTCCATTTTTTTCTTACAAAACAATTCCCTCATAAACAATAACACACAAAATGCATAACAAAAACTGTACAGTCAGTTTTATGTCATGTCTGAACGTGTTCTAAACATGAACAATGTTATCTACAACAGTGGTTTCTACCAAGGTCTATCACATCAATTGGTACAGCTCTGCAGCTCCTTACTTCCGGGTAAAAGAGGTACAGAAAGAGTCATGTGGCCCAAACAAACAACAGGAGCTTAGCCAGACTCCTCAGCAAACATTAGTATAGTTTCTTTGCTCTCCTTGGCTCAATAGCGGTGTCTTGCTGTTGAATTGACAGATGTGACAATAGAAGGGCAGGAAAGTGATTCTTTCACAAGCAACTGTTGGTGACCGTGTGGTCACTGCAAGGTCAGTGGTAATATGCTGAAAATCAATTTTATTACATGCATGTCAGCACTGCCCAAAAGGGAGCAACTTTGGATTGGATAGTGACTTCAAGAAGGAGAGAGCTTTAAAAAAAACAAACAAATTTCAACACATTTTCATAAAAAATAACTTGGATGTATTCTGATACATATTTCTCTCAGTGCAACAGTGGTCTAAGAAACAATGCGATTTTGTGTCAATACTTTCAAACAATTCTTCAATCACTGTTTTTCATGTTGTCTTAATCACGAACCGCTTCACTCCTTAACTAGATCAGTGTCTACCCTACTCACCGCATCCCATTATGAAGCTACAGACACACCTATGTATTAGGAGCTAATTTATAATATTCAATTCAGTATTCTTTTTGGGACAGGAAACACGTATTAGCATATAGAGTATACTCTGAACTAAACATGCTAAAGCTTTGACATCTTCATGGAGTTTATATGATTTAAACATTTTCACCCTCCAGAAAGAAATAAAAGGCAGCAATGGCTAAATCTCAAAGGCTGTGAGTATTTGTGGTCTGATGTGTTCCGTTTTCATTTTCTTCCTCTGAGATAAAATCGTCTTAGAAATGTGTGAAGATGAAAACCAATTAGCAGGTAATCTAAATTAATCAGAATGTAAATCTGTTAATGAACAAGTTGAAACTATATTTGGTACCACTTCCCTTAGAAAGGACAAAGTCTAATTATAATGCAATAAATAAGGGTTCTAGGTTAGAGTTAGGACTTCTGATGACTGAAAGATATATGGTTCTACATTGGATTGGTTGAATGCATCACTATTTGAAGTCCAAGTTCACATGAAAAAAGTATTCTACCCCTATTTCCTGCAGGCTTGTGCTATTTGTGGACATAAAACATCAATGTTGCAAAGCAAATTGAGTGTGTGTTGGAGTTGGGTTGCTCTCAGCCAATCAGAGGTGAGATGTCTGTATAACAGGAGCGCCAGAGCTTTATTCCCACAGAGGTTGACTCACAAGACATTCATTTATTCTAGAGACCACTGCAAATGCGTTGCTTAGATATTTTTATAGAAAAAAAATTAAAATGTTTATAAACGAAAGTAAATTTTAAAATGTCAACCGATCGATGTATTTTTTTATGACCAGATTTAGTTATTGACGAGTAGGCCAGGAGGCAAAAATGCTTAGAGACATTATTGTTCCAGTGATTATTACAACTGCAGAAAAGCTGCTGTGCTGTTTCACTGCTAATGGCTCATCGTTGTGAGGATTAGTGCAAGTGGAAAAACACTATTACATCAAGGATGATGCAGTTCAAAATGTGCTATTCTACTAGATGAAGAGTTGCTGGTGTTTAGTTACTGCCTTGAGGTTTTTTGAGCATACAAAATTTGATCGACCCACACATTTGCTTTGTATTTAAGTTGACTGACATTTATTGCTGAATGTATCTTTGATGTTAAAACCATCATAGTTTGGGTTGATGACAAAAAAATCTGTCAATCTCAGAAATGTTAGTCACCAATACGGAGTTTGATGTTGATGCACAAATGCTCACAGCCCATCAGATAGCGTAACTGATGCTGCTTTAGTTTGATCTCAGCATATGGGGCGGCGCAATCCGAAGTCATTACCCCAAGGGAAACTGCTAAGTGGCATTTTTAGGCTTCACAGCACAAAACTGTGGTGCAGGAGGAGAGATTATACAATTGCGAAAGACCAGAGGATGCAATGTTTTGCTTCCTCTGCAACTGAAACATCCACTGTTGATGACTAATGGACCGATTGGGCTCTTTGGATACACAAAGTAAATAGAGGGAATTACACAAGTGCATAAAGCCAACCTCTGCCAACATGAGAATGAAAGCTTTCAGAGAGCGAGAGAGTACAGCACAACACCATGACGAAGGCGAATTAACAGATGCTGCTGTTAGCATTTAAAAGGTATCAGAACACTACACACTAAAGGCAGACAAGACAGACAGTTTGTGGTGATTATATGCAGCACTGGTGAAAACGACAGACATCTGTTGAGAAAAAACAAAACTGGAAAGCTTTTTACTCTAAAAAAAGTGAGCATTGTGCATAGTTCATAGTTTAGTTACACCTCTTCAGGTACCTATTTGCTGTGATAACATGGAAGGAAGTGCAATATTGTACAATTCTGTATAGTTAAGTGCACGTAGATCACTGTTGCACTGAACGGCATTGACACTTTCTCCCAATAGGAAAATCACAACAGATTTTCTTAACGTATTTCTCATTGACTATTTTTAGGTGTACTTTTGTCACAACAAACTCAGGCATGTTTCCTTCTCGTTCAGTCCCAGGGCTGGGTCCACATAAATCTTAGTAATAGGTAATTTGGCCTGATCTCTCTTCTTCCTTTTCTCGTTTGTATCTTTCACTAATTCTAAGTCTCTTTATTTTTCCAGTTTATTTTTTATTTACTCATACCTCACCGACCCAGACAACTGTGTTTGCTCTCTTTATGTCTGACACCTCACAGTGTGATGTTCTGTGTTTGCCGTTCAAGACGAAGAGGGACTCGACTGATGGTGTTATCAAGTACTGTCCGAACAATCCGCTGGAGACCACCACTCTGTTTGGTCCTCCCCATGGCCAGGCCCGGGGGGGCAGGGGCTCTTTTAGGCTTCGTAGAACCTCGACATGACCTGATGACAGATCGGCAAACAGCAAGTCTGTACCTGACCCCGAGGTGGCCACAACCACGTGTTGGTTGGACTCTGTGAAGGACGGCTGGAAAACCAGATCAGACACACTTATAGGCTCGTCGATTACCCGATTGAGACTCAGCTCACCCTGGAAGGACACTGTCTGTACTATCATTTTTGAGCCCTCTGGGTCAGGTGTCACAACGTAGCGACCGTCTGGTGACACGTACGCCTGCCCTGTGACATTCAGGTTGAGGCCGATCACGGCATCTGTCACGCTGTCGATGAGGATCTGGGCTGGAGCATGCAGAAGGCTCTTGTGTTGGCACTGGACAAAGTAGAAGCCACTCAGATGTGTGTAGGCCATGCTGGCTGGTATGCAGCTGTAGTTCTTCAGGCTGATGGTCTTGACACGGTGGAAAGTCTCCAGATCGATCTTGTGAACTGCAGGTTCATTTTTTAGGAAGACAAATGCAAACCTGTACCCCCAAGAAGTTTGAATTAGAGTGATAAAAGAAGTTGCAGTTGATTTTAAGGTCAGAGGTCACTTCTTTACCTCACATGAGTTATAATAAGGTTCGTTGAAGGGATGAAGAAGTCGTTCACCCTTTGGAAAGTGGTGCGTATGGCATGATGAACTTCACCCACACTGGCTTGTGGAATTACCTGCAAACAAATGAAACATTAACTCAGTATTGTATCTGGGAAACGAAAACTTGGCAACAGATAAATCTGGTGCATACTAGCCTGAAACCACGCCAAGACTGATTTGAGATTGAAAATTGTATCTGTGCATCAATGTTCATGAAAACAATTAAAACAGACAATTCAAAGAGAAGCTGAGTAGTTTTTAATGTGGATCAGTGCAGTGAGGCATGTTCACACCTTCATAAAGGGAAACACAAACAGCAACACAAATGCACTTCACAATTAACTCATTCACTGCCATTGACGACTAAAGTCGTCATTTTAGATCCAACCGTTCACTGCCAATGACGACTAAAGTCGTAATTTGCATTTTTTTTTACTGTTTGAGCATCGGAACGAGCCCCTGCGCTTAGAGAACAAACATCTCAGCCCTGACGCCGATCTTCATCCGCATACGTCACAGATCACATGATCAGGAAGCAACACATCCATGTGTTTGGAGATCGTTTTGGGCCGTTCCTGTAAAAAAAAGTGAGGCGCGAACCGGAAAAGCGTCTGCCGATCACAATTCGACAACAGATTATGAAAGAACGGATAACGCTCGAAACACGCGGCTTCTTCCTGATGTAAGAGGTGAGTCTCCTCTTTGTTTTGGTTGTTTTGGCATCGACATCATGCTAGCACGCAACGTTCTGTGACTCTTAAAAAACAGTAAAAATGGTGAGAAACGCTGGCAGCGAATGCCGTTAGTGATCAAGAAACGGCTGGCAGTGAATGAGTTAAGAAGAGTCAATTCTCTGCTGTGCTATTACATCTTAGAGATCAGTGCTTTGAAAGGTGGTAAAAGTGGTAGTATTTGTCACAGATAAATAAACTTAATACCCAGATGGTTTCACAGCACTTCACACCTTCAACATTGTGGACAAAGACCATATTGACCCTATGGATGGTAGATCTGGGGACTGGTTTTGTATACTAGCCTGTATTAACACAATCGCACCATATTTTAAAATCTTGGAACATTTTTGTGCTTTCAAACTGAGAAAAGTCAAAAACATGAGTGAAAATAAAGAACACATCAGAACTGAATATTTTTTTCTGCCAACAGAAAACTAAAGCCAAGTAAATCAATGTGACGTTGTCCAGAGTAACAAACTAATCATTGGAAAATGTTTTTGTAGCTCACACAATCATATTTGACTTAAAGGTGCATTATGTATAAATAAAGTAAAAATGACATCATGTGGTAAAATTTGGTTACTGCAGCCACTTGAAACAACTCTGGAGCTTTTTGCTGGCTGTCGGCACTGCAGCATTAGCTCGCAGGAGTCCTGACAACCCCACGCTCACTGATGGTAAACAGTAATTACGCCCCTCCTTCCTTTATTTTAAAAGGAGAAAACTGACAATCCCCGCAGCAGCTGGATATGAAATATGCTTCAGTATAACCTTCTTTCATATTTACCACAAGATAGAGGAGGATTGCAGGTTCCAAACTTATTATGGTACTTGTGGGCAGCTCAAATTAGGATGGGTATGTTTTACTTTGAATCAATCAATAAATCCCCAGCTTGGGTCAATATTGAGGCTCAAAATATTGCAATTTCTCCAAACCAATATATATATATATATATATATATATATATATATATATATATATATATATATATATATATTCATCAAATATGAAGAAATTGTTGAAAGTAACCAAAAACCCATTTTTAAAAATACAGTTAAAATATGGCATGAGGTAGGTAACTGCCTTGATAGGACTAGACAGCTATTTACTCTTACGCCACTTTTTGGCAATGAAGAATTTCCTCCAGGGAGAATCGACCCAGGATTTAAAACTTGGTCTCTAAAAGGACTAGCAACAATCTCTGACTTACATAAAGGAAAGAATATGAGAACTTTCCAAGACCTGGTGACCAGCTTTAGTATCCCCCCAAAACACTTTTTTAAATATCTTCAAGTTGGAAACTTCATTAAATCAAGTCAAAATGGTAACCTTGCCCCACCTGCACCATCAACTTTAGAATATATTGTGGCTAAATATAAGTGAGGTAAGGGACAGATTTCCATTATATTCAATGAGATAATTAAAAGTTCTAAGGATTCATCAATGAGCATCTTCAGAGCCTGGAACTCCGATATGGGTGGAACCATATCAGAGGAAGAGTGGACTTGTTCTTTAATTAAGACCCAGACTGTTAATACAAACTCCAAATTACTTCAGTACAAATGGATGACCAGACAATATATCACACCAACTAAGTTA
This sequence comes from Nothobranchius furzeri, assembly GCF_043380555.1. NCBI lineage: Eukaryota > Metazoa > Chordata > Actinopteri > Cyprinodontiformes > Nothobranchiidae > Nothobranchius > Nothobranchius furzeri. Next base: position 59,242,422 of record NC_091750.1, read on the forward strand.
CATAAGTTCAGCTCTGATGTACCTGACACATGTACTAAATGTAAGTCTCAAAGGGGATCCTTATTTCATTGTGTGTGGGAATGTCAACCAATAGTACATTTTTGGAAGGAGACTCTTTTAATTATTGGTAAAATAATTAATGAAGTAATACCTGTAGACCCTAAGTTGTGTGTTTTAAACATATATCCTAACAACTTTATCCTTTCTAATTCTAAAACACATCTTATGGATATTTGCCTATTGGAGGTTAAAAGATGTATTGCACTTTGCTGGAAAAAACCTAACATTTGTGCAACCTCAGACTGGTTGGAAGCTATGACATCCTTTGTGGCTTTAGAACGAATAAGCTATTTTACAAAAAATATGTTAGATAAATTTGATGAGATCTGGACGTAATTTTTTGCTTTTTTGGAAACGGGTAATACAATGTGAAACAACAAAGTAATTTGATACTGTTCATGTATGCAGGGGGTGTATGTCTTTTTTCTTTTCTTTTTTCACTTTATTTCACTCCCTTCTTTAATTTTGTTCTACTTCAAACATACCATGAATTCGGGTTTGCTAACAGAAGGGAAATGAAAATTGGTATTGGGCACAATGTTTTCATGTTTGTGTTTATTTGTATATTTATGCCACATAATTGTCTCTTGTCTTTTTTTATGTTTTGAGTGGAGACATTTTCATTTTATGTGTTGGTACCCAAATGAAGAAAATCAATTAAAAAAATTGTAAAAAAAAATAAAAATAAAAACTTCCTTCCAAAGTGACTGAAACACTCTTTTGGGATTTTCCCACCTTAAAAATTTCACAAAATTCTTACAAACTGCATCTTCAACATTAATGCTGTAAAGAAACAGCAACAAGCTGCTGTTTGTGCCTTTTTCTACGTTTGGATAGAAAAGGTTCAGGCGGTTTGTTTCAGTATAACTTTCCTCTCTAAAGGACTGAAACCTTAAACTCTTTTGAGATTTTCTTACTGTAAAATGCTCACAATATCCTTACATACTGCACCTTTAAAAACATAAAAGCCTGTTGAATTTGAATCATAAATAACTCTATACAGATGAAGAATTCTGTAAGAGTTTTTTTTATTACTTCTGTGTTTTTGAGGACTCGTTTTAGGTTCATGGTAATACAACGTTCTGATTTCTAGGGTTTTATATTCCTGGCTGATAATAATCTCAGCTCTGGAGGTAAGATCAGTATCGGAGATGCTAAAATGTTGTTATGAAGATGTTATCCGCATTTCAAATACATTTTAGTAAAACTCTTCCCTAGGGAGTTATGTGAACAATGATCTGATGAATATGGAAAAAAAAAACAGATCTTAGTTTGTCAACCACAGACAACATTCAAATTCTTCTAATAGCATGTCCTGTTTAAAGATGCACCTGAGTCTATGTACATGAGCAACAATACGTAGCAGATTCACAATCCCCTGCATTTTTTAAATTACATTTTTTGAAGTGAATAGAAGAATCATACATCAGCTTTTAACAACCAGGGCTTGTTCAGGTGACACCCCATATATCCTGAAACAGATAAACATCTGCAGTATATGGACTGATCTGATGATGTGTGGCTCTGCTTCAGCTCTCTCTCTGCACTGCATCTTTGTCCGTGACGGTTGTCTTAGCAGAACAAACCACAATAAAAGCCTCATCTCTCATGTCAGCCTTGTGGCACTGAATCAGCGAGTTTTCAAAGTGAAAGAGACATGCAGCCATCTTTGATGTACTCCTAATAGTATTCAGTGTCAGAGATGCATGACTCATTATGCTCACCTTTACAACAAGGTCATTGTCCTGGGCCAGAGGGATGTTTATGCAGGACTGTCAACATTTAACATCTGTCCCTAAATGCTGGTGAAGTTCTTGATTCAAATTTACGTGACATAACCATGATGGTCATTTGCCACAAGATTCTATGAAGCCAGACAGTAAGATGAAACTATTTTTAGAAATATATGTTTTATAGCTTCAATTATGTCCTGTCTAATGAAGTTATCCAACTGAAGAGTGTTTGTCACTGTAACGTGAGGAAGTTTGGGTTTTTCTGTGCCAAAGGTCGTATTTGCCCGGCTGGGTCAAAGCTGGGTCACGCAGCAACTTTACCCCACAGATTAAGACCTGAGCCGACAGCAAGTCTGAAAGAAGCCACAACATCTAACACCTGTAGCTCCAGAAGAAGGAATTCTCACACAATCTAGTCATAATAAAGAGTCTCACGCTTTCTTTGTTTATTAATGCTAAATAATCATTTTATCACTTTGCTCATTATAAATGTATTTAATCAAAAGAATGATTATTGTGCTTTGGGTAATCATAATGAACTATAATGAATCAGTACTTAATTAAATAATGTTTTTGAAGATGTTTAGCGATGACCTTCACACTCGCTCACACAGGTCTGGATTCACAGTAACTCCAAAACACATTTGCTCTGACGCACAACGTTTGCTCTGGGAAGAGAAGCGGTTTTGGTAAGTTCAGGTCAGTTCGAGAGAGAGAAGGAAAGAGAGCAGAAGTGTGGAACGAACACCACGGGGAAGGGAGCCCGCAGGCTCCTGTCCCCCCCCCCCCCCCCCACACACACACACTATTTCTGTCAAGCCAGACAGAAAAGCTCAAATGCAACCGCTTATGCAGACTCGTCCCAGAGTCTTTGATTTCTGAGTTAATTTAAACTTGAGAAAGCGCATCTGCCGAACACTTCAGCAACGTGTACCAAGGTCAACCCGGGACTTGACCGCCACACACCTAGGTCTTCCCTGCCAGCCCAGGTGTCTTCTGGATAACACATCCTCCGGGGTCCGGATCTAAAGGGGGTCCTAAGTACGGTGAGGCAGAACACAATAGATAACGTTCTGATGCTGGTTTCCTAACAAGAACTAAGTTTAATTCAAAACATAATTTTTCACTCAGATTCACCTTTTCTCTCCCTGAAGCAATCTCAAACACCTGCATGCACGTATTCATAATTAATATCCTCAATTTTAGCACATCCAACACAAGGTCTATTTGTGCAAGCTTAAAATATCAACTGTTAAAGATTGTCCAACAAGGTTGCCAATGTTGATTATTTTTCCTATGATTGTCATTTCAAATTGTTAGTTTTAACCGAAGAATTAAAACTCTTAAATTTCAAACTTGTCTCTTCATTGAACTGGAACACAGACACACGGATATGATCGTCAGTTTATCGATGAAAACAACCTTTGAGTCTTCTTATCTCTATAACATTTGGTTATTAATTTGTAAAAATTAATATTCCAGATTATTCTGTAGGATGGTTCCTCTTTAATAAAAGAGCCATAAACCATTACGCTACATCACTTAATGCTGCTTTCTTATGGAAAACTTCACAAAAAAGTATTCTCAGACCAACCAACTCTTTTTAACCTGTTGAACAAAAGTAAAAGTTTAAAAGCTATGAGTGGTGAACTTTTAAGCAATTTATCTTTAAAGAAGTTGTCACTCCCCCCTCAGAGTCTTACTCCACCCACGTATCAATTTTAAAAACTGCAACATTAGTAGGCGTTGCCTGGAGGACCGAGAGGGCGGAGCCGCGGCAGTGACGAAGACGACGGCTAACTAGACGGCTAACTAGAACTAGTGTAAATGCTCTTTTTTGGTTCAAATTATGAATATAGAAAAAACCTGAGTGTGCTCAAAGTTTTCAGTTTTTTTGGAGTTCTAAAAATATTAGGGATGTGCGATGCTGGCCTTAAAATGTAGCACCAGAAAATATCGGTATTTACTCCTTTAGATACGATGCACCTACATCAAACTTCTCTGCTTCATCTCTCTCTCTCAAAATATGAGATATTTTAGTTTTATTTGGAAACACTTGTGAATAATTAGGATCCGCTGTCCTTAGAGTACATAACTGCGTGTGGCTAGCCAGCGAGCAAACAACTAAAACAAGCACAAAAATATTCACTTAAGGCTTGCCTTTCTTAAATGACAATCTTTATAAATGTTTTATCACTGTAACTACGATAAAATAAAGTACAGAAATATAAATTTACTTATTGATAAAAAAGAAGCAGAAACTGCTTGGATGGTCTGTTAGTAACCGCAGCCTGCCCTTTTGTCCAACTAATCCCACGATTAACATCCAAACACAAACAAACTAAAGTGCAGAGAGTCTAAATGGCTGAACAACTATTAACGTGAGGCCGAGGCCCAGGTTGAGGCCTTTCACTGGAGCTATCTCTGAAGTCACGTGGATGCTCATTAATCATTCAGATTTTAAGCATTTAATACACAAACAGAAGAGTAAAACAAAAAATTCACTGATGCCCAGTGGGGGGTCAGACAGTTTTGGTTCCATTTCTCACGACTATCAAATGCAGGGAAATAAAAATAGCAGTTCAGGATGATGAGTTTTGCTGCACTTGTCAGGATGTTTTCTCCTGCATGTTCTGGTCCAACTAAGCTGCTCTGTTTCTCTGCTTGTTGGAAGTGAAAAGATCCCGTGTTAACAAAAGGTCATTACAACAGCTGTAGAAAAGGAGAATGGGAGTTAAGAAAGTTTCCTGTACAGCCACTCATTTATTATTAGGCAGTTTACAGGTGCTCTCCACTTAATGCCACAGGCCTTTCTTTGTTATTGCTCATCCTTGGATTTCATATCCATGCGCTCGGTGACAAGCCCCTATTGAGTTTTACTCTGCTTCTGCTTCACTGCCTGACCTAATACCTGAGGGGGATTTGATTCTGACTGAGTAGTTTCCCTCTTTCATCAAAATTCACTCTGCAGAAGAATTGAAAAAGGGGTTTTCCCCATTAGCAGGAATACATCTTAACAAGATTAAATTCTTCAAATGCTCCTGTACATCCTTGTCGTTTAGAAAACTCAATAAGGTTTTGCAAGGCATTTTATTCTACTTGTTGTATTGCATGTTATATTAGATGTTGGAACTACTAGTTGCTTCTGGGGACTCATGAAGTATACTGTAGATTATTGAAAATACTCAGAAGCACCTGATCAATGCTAGTTACAGAAGTTCCCCCTGGAATTAAAAAGTTTGCAGCCTCAAGCAGTTCATATTTCTAAGCGTGTGCAAACCAATTCGTAGCCCAAACTATTGTGTGAATCTGCAAGCTGAAGCTCCCAAGGTGCTATCATGCAGACCGGGTATAGCATCCTTGCACATATTGGCTGGTTTTTGCAGAATAGAGTCTTTAACTACTTTTTACATTAAAATCCATTTTCACATCCACACAGTAATATGGGGGTGATGTATGGTAGTTTCTAGCCTGAGAGAACCTGGAAAAATGAGAAAGCTATAATCTATTAGCTGGTCTAATATGACATTGATAACATGTATATGCTGATTTTAATCTGACCCACAGCTTTTAAATAGAAAACTAATTAAAGCTAGCCATAGTTCTATCCAGTCATTTAACATTCTTTTTGAGGTCTGGACAGCCTGAGAAAAGCCAGAGTTTTACCTTTTGCTCAATGTAATTGTTAACTGATTTTTGTTCGTGAACGTTTTCTTCCTGCAGAATGACAGATTTGGATTAGTTTGGAAAAACTCAGGGATCTTTCAAGATCCTGTAAAGACAGCAGGTACTTCTGAGATAAGTGGCACATGTCCATTTTAGACCCTGTATACATGGAATTAAGATATTTTTTCTGGGGGTTTGGGTTTCGCCACATCACTGCCTAAGCATGCTCTGAAATCACACATATACCCGGTGTTTACAAGCTCAATTACTGCTTTATTTAAAAGAACACAGGAGAGGTACAATGGCAATAATGGTCATTGTCCACCACCTCCACATTCAAAGATTGTTTTTCAGTAAAGACGCTGGGTGTTTCTCAATGTCAAGGCACCTGGCCTTGCGAGGCGATGTCTTGTGAGGCCAGGCACCTTACTTACGAGGACACTGTCCTTCCTTGGTCAAAGAAAACGGTTAAATGGAACAGACTTGCATCACGTGACATGGGAGATAACGTTATATTTTATACATATTGGTTTCAATATAAATATATAACGAGAATTTTACTTTTTATATTGTGTATATATTTGTTAAATTAAATATTTGTGAGTTACTACCCACTAGCCACTGAAGCTGCAACTAACAAGCAACTCACCAACCATAGATTACTTCTTTGGATCTAAAAAATACATTTTAAAATAGTTGACTTACTTTTAAACTTGAAATTTGCCCCAGAAGTTGCTGTCGCCTTCTGATCCGCCATCCTTTTGAAAATACCGTGGTGTGCTCTGGGTAATTTTTGACCAAGGTTAGGCTACAAGACACCTCCCGTGTATCCTTGCTCAGCTAGCTAAACAGCTAACAAATGGAGAACACACGCCTTGGTAGAACATTGAACATTGGAACACGTCTTGGCGGCTCCTGATGACGTATCTCCTAGGCAACCGGGGCGGTGCCAAGACATCAAGGCGTGGTTCCTAAGCATTGAGAAACACCTGATGACAATTTGGGAAACTATTGCCACCTACATGCTTGGCTTCCCCTTGAATGTGCTCCATAATGCACTGGATTTTCATTTTCCCCAGATGGGTGGGGGATGACATTTGGTTTAAAAATAAAAAGCTGGTGGCATGTGTACTGGACTGTGGCTGTTGGTGGAATAATGCAAACGCCATTCATGAGGAACCATTTTTTTAAAATGTTTGCAAGGACGCGTTTTCCTCAAGTGCATTTATGTTGCTGGAAATAGCTGAAGAATTGTCCAGACACCGGGTGTGTCCAGACTTGTGGGTATATGGTTTTAGAAGGTCTGGTCCTTCCTCGGCCGCTATAGACCAGAAGCGAGCGGCAGTGAATTTGGATTGTCTAGCCTTCATATTTATTCTAAACAGAAGTTAAAACTAAACTCAGCAGCAATACATGAAGAAAAACTGGGCCGTTTACAAGTTGTGTTTTTACTGCTAGATATTAAAATCTTCTCCTGCTTCGTCCACCAATATTACAAGAACAAAAATCTCCTGTTTGACCCAAAATGAATCACGTCATAGCCTTTGCCAGTTAGAATACACCAGACCTGTCATACAAATCCAGAGAAGACGAGGAAGCATTTTAAGTATTAGGACAGCTTTGTTGCTTCGCTGTGATGTAATCTCTTTAAAACGTGAACTCAGATGGATGCAACCCCTGAATTTGGACAAAGCCACCTATGCAAAAAAACTGAGGCTTAATAACGACCCCAATAAAATAAATTGCTGAGTCATACACCAGCTTTATTATTTTTGCATTTTAACTTTGAATCTGTTCTTGTCAGGAAGTTTAAAATAAGACTGATAACCCGAGAGTTCATGGGTCCACGACTGCCTGCTAGGACCCATTTGCCTTTAATGAATTGACAATCATGCTCCCTCTGATATTTGCACAAAGTTATTGAACTATCGCTAAAGTCTGCTGCACAGAAATATGACACATGCCGTGGTGAATGCACACACAGGTTAACACACCGTGAGTACTCAAACATCATACACAAATGTGACCCGCTGGAGCGAAGCTTGCCGTATCTGTTAGCAACAGGTCGCTCCTGCACAGGTCAATTACTTTCAGTCTGAATGATAATGACATTATCAGACCATTTATTTGTAGTGTGATCCATGTCCATTATGTGGCTTCCGTGCAATTGCATTTTCGATAGATTCACACCCTGCTTGCTAATTATTCATTACTTCTGAATGAATACAGGAAATAGGAAATTAATAAAAGGAAAACTACACAACTCCTTAAAAAGTCCTTAAATTTTAAATTTTCTGCGCAATCTAAACAGAGGTTTAAAGCTAATTTCATATGCTGTAAAGAACTGTGACTATACCTAAAATATGTTGTAGAAATAAGCATTCTTGGCCACGTGGATTGTAACTTAGTAGAAAACCCACACTCAGATGGTTGCTCTTCACTATTTATGCCAGTCTGTAGTGGCACCTTAAGTTTCGGAACAATCTGCATATATACCTCATAATTTTCTCCATCTTCATGCAAATGTTTCTAAAACCACCTTTTCCCAACACCAACACCAACATTCAAACAGTTAAGCTAATGAGCAGAAACAAAGGCCCAAACCCCTCACACGCCTGGAAGGGGATCCTTCCCACTGTTGGGGCCAAGCAGAACAATACACATGTTTGTCTGTTCCAAAGATTACTATGAGCTCCCCTGATGGCTTTCCTCACTGCAGCACCCCACGCCACCACACAGACAAGCAGAACATGGGAGTACTGGTTCATAATAAACAGCTACACACCGGCTCCGGTCCCTTCTGTCTCCCCTTCCTATCCTCCCTCGCCTTGCCCTGTTCGGGGATCCCTGGAAGTGGATTAAATACAACCACACCTGTGATCATTCCTCACTTGTGAAGCCTCCAGCATCAGTGGTCTAAAGGGACACCAGGCACAAGCTGAGAGCTGTGCAGCTGTGAATTGCTGTTTTCCTGGCTTGTAAAGTGATTTAAGACACACATAGTTTAGATGTTGGAGTGCATCATACTTATGTCACATAAACAGCAAGGTAGGTGCACAACTGAGCTCAATTAGATATGAGACACAGTTTTCTTCTCCTAAACTGTCTGCAGCTTAAATTCGCTCGGGAATCGAATCATTCATCTGTTTTCAAATATATATACACCTCTGCTGTGTGTGGAAAAAGAATAAAATCAATCAATCAATCAATCAAAGCTTTATTTATATAGCGCCTTCCGCAACCCTGTCGGGTAGCCCGAGGCGCTGAACATAGTACATGACAAAGTTAAATACGGTGAATAAATCGAAAATAAAAGCAGTTCAAATTACAAATTACAAAAAAAGGTAAAACATTCTAGTAGAAGACAAATGGGTAAAACAAGGGATAGAGCGAACCAATGAAAACAGGGAAATAAAATCAACATTAAAGATGGCCAAATTCAAACACGATGCTTTTATAGCTTCTGCTTTGTGTTGATTAATCAAGACTCAAAAAATTTTCTTTGAATTTCCAAAATGACATTTCCCTGTGAAACAGTTTCTCTTACCAATAACTTTTGCAGGTTTAAGATTCACACTTACCTGAAGGGTGGGGTGACCTTTGTCCATATCCCCCCATGTTAAAATCCACACCTGGTCATGAGATTTATCATACAGCATCTTCACCGGGAATGGATCTGTTGCAACAGCCTGGAGGACACAGAGAGTGGAAGGATTATCTCTATGTATAAATTAGGCTCATGATGGTAACGAAGCACACAAACTTTTGGGTATATATGCTGGAATATTTATTTATTAGCCATCTTTTTACTTCTGCTCTCTACATGTTCATGCAACTATCTTTACTTTCTATTCCTTAAATTATAAAAATAGTCTCATTACACCTGTTTGGTTTTGGTTTGTTATTGCTAAAAATAAAAGTTTCACCCGAGTAAATTTCATTGGGGGTTGGATAATTTTAACACTGTTGGCTTGAACCATACTTATGATCCTTTAATATTTGTATTGCACTAAAATCAATTTATAACGAACAAATATGTGGCTGAAACAGGTAGCCTAGAGTCAACATTAACATTTTTAATAACGTTAACATCATTATTCCCTTTAACGTTGGGTAGATGTTATAGTGCTGTGGCACAGCTTGACCTTTTGTCCTAATTACATAGTTTTTCACTTGCTTTACTTTTACTTTCATACTTTTGAAAACAACTTCATTAATTGCACCTAATTGTAGAAATCTTTTAAAATCATAGTAACTATACATCTAGATTAGTAATTTATCTGTAAGGGTTTGACACCTCTGGTCATCATAGTCTTAAAAAGAGTCAAATGAAAGTGTTCAAAAATAAATCCTAAGATATTGTCTGATGTTGAAAATGTGTGGCCAAAGGGCTTTGGGGAACGATGCAAGGAATGGGATGATCGACTGCAGTCAGACATCATACGGTTTTACAGTTTCTGTAATTACGAGATGGTTTCAAAACAAAGACTTCTGGTATGTTGGATCAGGAATAAAACTGAGAAGCATTCAGATATTAATGTAGAATGTAACTGGCTAAAAATACAAGATTAAACAATTTTTGAAGTGACAATGTTTAACTTCTAATAAAGTAGAACATTTTGTTTTTTGGGTTAAACTACAGCCTAATCTTTGTAAGGAAAAACAATCGCAAGGCTGGGAACTTTTTAGGGTCTAGGGAGAGGACTAGTCTGGGCTTCCCTGGCTTCTGCCCCTGCAGGGAATAAAAGGATAAAGAGGTTAAAAGAAATCCATTCTGACTTTTTACATTTTATCTCAATTTCCAAGTAGAATCAACTACACATTTAACAAATACTAAGAGTTCAGCTGCGGTTACTAAAATGACAGCATTTGTACAATTGTTTGACTCCACATTTGGATATATTGAGAATAAAGCACCCTCTCTATTTCAACAACCATTTGTTTTGATCATTAGTGAAGACTAATAACTGGAAAATACTCTGGGTATATTGATAACGTCTGATGTTGCAGGACTCCATCAGATTAAACACCATTAAACCAGAATATTCTACACATGAAATGTGAATAACAGCCCTCTGTGCTCCACATAATACATTTTAATCCCTGACTAACCAACAGAGCTATGCTTGCATCATGAAAACACTGGAATGGAAGTGTGCTGTATTCTGTAGCCTGCATTTCCACCTTGTTGCTGTTGGACAGTTAACGAAGCTATCTCACACACATTGGGTGAGAAACATCAAGAATAGACAATAATCTATACATGTTAGAAGAAGCAAAGGAAGGAAATAACAGTGGGAAGGAAAAGCATGAGATAGGAGAGGTGGGGAATAAACTCCACCTCAGATCTGCTGCAATGTCAACAACCAGGAATAACACAATCCATTACCCTGCTTCTGGCTGAGCAGACGGGGAACTGCTGACACTCACCATTGAAGCGAGACCACAAGCTCTGCTGTCAGTAATGGGAGGTGCAGGCCTCTGCTCTGCACTGGTCAGCCAAGTGTCAACTCAGCATGTGCCCATGTACGGTGTGAGGAGAAGGTGTACTCTGTGTGTGTGTGTGTGTGTGTGTGTGTGTGTGTGCATTTTCTGCATGATTGAAGAAGAGGTAAAGTGGAGGCCAGGCCCTCGATGCTGCAGCCTGGAAGCTAATTGACCTAAAAGTCCAAAATAATGAAAATGTTATAGGATTTGAATGATATTTGTATGGAAGGTGGAACAAATAAGTAGTTTTTTATTTTTTATACACAATATAGCAACACTAGAGTTATTAACACTTTAAGCTAGTGCTTTCAAACTGGTTTCAGTTCAGTTTTTAAGCCAGAAACTTGAGTAGCTTCACACTGGACAGCTCTCTGAGCATCATCTGCTGGCAGGGGAGAGGAAAACAGACGAGTCATCTGACACCACAGTGCACATGTGTTCAGCCATGTTGGACTTCTGTTTACTAAATGTGGCCACGCATTGGTCTAAACCAATCACGTGACAGCTGCTTTACAACTTTCTCATTACGCAGCTCAAGACGAACTAGTCCCACCTAGACATTTGAAAACGCTTGAAATAAAAAAATTAGAGATGAAGAATTTTTCCTATTAGGCTTGGTCATCGTGATGTTTTAAGATACCATGTCTGCTAGAATTATAAAGAAAAGAGAACATTTAGATCTGAAGTCATTTTTTTTTATTCTTTCTATGAAACCATAAAAGCAGAAGTAACCTTTAAGAGTTTTTTCTCTAAATGTGACGCTTTTTTCTAACACGTCTGAATGCAGTGGCTACCTTTATTACCAAAGTGAAATAAAATAGACTAAATCACACTTGACATAGAAAGAGTAACCTGAGGTGAACTGATTCAGTAGAACAGAAGAGCTTCAGGTGGCATTGGCAGTTCTAAGTAGAGAGATGTCATAATAATAGATGCAGTTTTTGTGTCGGATGAGCTCCTAGAGGTCACCTGAGAATATTTGGTGCTAAAACAGAAATAAAAATGCAAATGCATAACACCAAGGATTGCTTTTATCCTTACAGAAGTTGTCATATCTTTAAACTGCATCAACAAATGGGTTCTTGGGCTTTGAAAAGAAAAAAAAAAGGAAATCTTAAATGAAAACTGCAGAGTTTAGATTACTAATCGTCATCTACCTCCAGAGCAACACCCGGTGACAGTTAAACACAGGTTGTTGCCATCCAGGATTTATTTATTTGCAGCTGGTTCACCATGTTTTAGTCCAGTGGGAGCCTTTCTGGCAAAGAACTGAAACCAAAAATACAAAGTTGGATCTCTCTGCTGGGAAAATTTAAATTTTCTAGTTTCTGCATGGAAACGAAAAGGAGAACAATACAACTTAGCAACCTTTATATTATCTAGAGTTTTTAGGAAGTCTGAATACATTTGTAAAGGTAAAATATTCATGTAAATAAATGCAAGAGTAAAAAGTACATACTTTAGTCATTTTCAGCTTTAAAACTACTTCCGCACTCTCCCAGTGTTTGCAATCAACTAGTTATAAGGATATTTACCACAAGTGCAACAACGTTATACGTTTCATCTTTACTGTGAAAAGCTGCAGTCTGAACGTGTGGTCTGTGTCGATTTCCTGCTTTCAGAAACTACTTTGAAAGAAATTACAAATGTTCTTTGTTGGAGAAGGGGGCTTGGAGACAATGGAGGAGGAGGAGAAAAATAAAGCTGAAGAATGGAAGATGCATTAACCTCCTGCACCCAGAGGCCAGTGAGGAGGGGGGCAGAATCCCGGTGAAAGGGCAATAAAGCATGAGAAAGTGGTTTTACAGTCTTTGATGGAGTAAGAAAGGAAGAGGGAGCAGCTGGTGGGTCGCTGTATGTCAAAGCTAATAACTGTGTGTGTGTTGGGAAAACATCTTACTGTACACATGTGCCACAGCATGCCTCTTAACCAGGGGTAGACCGATATATCGGGCCGATATTTGTCCTTGGTTTTAAAGTCAGGCACATCTTCATGCAGGCCGGTGCTGCTGAAGAACTTAATTTAAATGTAGTTTTACGTTCACTAATAATGTCTTCATGATAAATACTCTAAATTCACTTTATTTAGGTGTCTGACTTTAACACTGATCAGTGCACAAAGTTAAGATTTAACAGTTAGTTGAATTCAGAGTTCAAAAACTGATTCAGCTTTAGACATTTTGTGCATTAACCAACGTTTTTAGGGACATTTTAGCATAAAAAAGGTGCAAAATATCTAGATATCGGCCATGTATATTGGCCCATAAAAATTAGCAGTACATCGGCTGACTGTCTCCTACATATCTGCATCGGTCGACCTCTACTCTTAACTAAACTTCATCCTAAATCTTTAGTTGTAAGGAAAATATTCTCTATTTCTTTAATAAAAGTTTGTTAAACAAACTCGATTTAATTTGTTTTTCCAAGGGTCTTAGTTTGGGCTCTTTATTTTGATCTTTGATTATAATTCCAAATAAAGCCTAGCTGACACAAGGGTGAGAAAAATCAACAAAACCATCCTAAAACATCCAAATGAAAAGATAAGAGATGTTTATGAAAATGCCCCCAAAGAGAACAACATTAGAACCAAAAACGCAAAAACCCCTCAGTTGTGACACATAAAGAGCTAAACTAAATGCAAATACTTAGAGGAAACATGAACGCTTTCCCGAGTGACTGTAAAAAAGACTTTCTGGTGTTTCTGTATCTGTCTTAGTCGGGGAGTCATAACCTTCTAGAAGGACGAGTGGAGGGTCTTTTACATGTCTGCGCCCAGAGGCCTCTTGTTTCATAATCCCTCCATGCATTAGGTCCTATTTTCTTGCCTGGATAACAAGGTCATTTAACAGGTTTATAATGACATCTCTGCTCTGTGACCCGCACAGTGGGCCGTCTCTCTTCCTTCCTTTGTCACATCGGCTTTATACCTGCGTTCTTCTTGAATCAGGCCCATTTCCCCTCATCCACCACCTTAGTATAAATGATGCTGACCCTGGAACAGACCCTGAGGGATCCAGTCTCTAAATAGCCGTTACAGGCAAGATAAATGGCAAGGCAGCCAGCACCCACCTGAGCGCCATATTGTTTCTAACGCTTCAGGTACTTTTGATTTATTTTACCTTGCAGATGGTCTTTTAGACAAGATGTAAACACTTGATGCAAACGTGTTTTTCTTTTCTAAACTTTAACGAAGAACAGGCTGGATATTTAGGTCGAACTATACTGGGTTACATGTCAATTTAGGATAAATTTAATTATAAGTTCACAAATTTTTGCTGACGACTCATTTAGAGAGAAACAGTCATAATTCTTGGCAAAATAGAATCATAGAATTGTTTTAAAGCACACCGTTATGGAGGTGAACGTGCATTTTGAGAGCAGTGACGAGCTGCACATACAATACTGAGCCACCTCATGGTGGCAATGTGGATTTGATAAAAGATTTTGTTTTATACAGATTCTATTGAGCTGTACTCAACTTTTCCCAAATGTAAATAAAAAAAAAGAAGAAAAAAACAAAATAACCCACCTGAACCACCTTCTGGGCTTGAATATCGACAACCAGCAGCCGGCTCTGTAGGGGCTGCGTCACGTAGATGTACTTGTCTCTGACGTTGACGGCTGAGGACCACACGCAGCGCTGAGGTGAAATCCCCTCACCTTTAGGGCACATCTCCTCCTGAGAAATAAAGCCAAGATGGAATAAAAGAGGAGGATGGAAGGAGAGAATTGGCAGGAGTTAGCAAAGTGATGTGGCATTGTTATGATGCACAGATGTAACTTTGAATCACAGAATCTTTCTCATTTCACCGAACCAAAGAAACTTCTGTTTGAATCTAAAAATTAATTACCCATGTGTACTTTTATGTTTTTGTTTAGAAAATGAATTTTCACTCGCAGAGTTTCAGTTCCCTCAAGTAGAAACTGATTAATAATTCTGCAACTGGTTGAAATAAAGTGACACCTCTGCAGACCCTGCAGCTCCTTGCCTTTGCTGACATGTTCTTAATTACACACACACACACACACACACACACACACACACACACACACACACACACACACACACACACCTTTATTTTTCTTGTAGGGACCCACAATCAATGTAATATAAACTCTACTACCTAACTCAAACCTTTAGTACCTAACGGTTAACCCCGACCTAATCTAATTCTAACATTAACCCCATAGCCAACTTAACTCTCAATCGCTCCTCTGAACTTGTGGCTTCTAGTGTTTGAGCTCCAACTAACAAAAGCAAAACCTCACACAAGTATTTCCACATCTTTCCCACTTCACCGAACTGAAGAAACTGCTGTTTAAAGCAGGAACTGACTAACACATGGCTTATTGAGTTTGTATTGATCTCTAATATAATTACAGTCTCTTGAAAAATCCAAATCCCTTTGGAACAAGCATCTAAAGCCCCTTACTCTGAGAGATGGATGTTATCCAGTGGATTCAAAAAAGCCCTAGGCCCATGTTATAGACCCTGAACACTATATTGGGAGTTGTTGACTAATGGACAGAAGTAATCTCATTACATTTAGCAAGACACAGAGTCGCATTGTGACAGAGGGGGGTGGAGGATAAGTCTGGGAGCGAAATGGAGAACTGAGTAGTGAGAATATTCAGGGATTTTAAGCAGAACACCTTAAAAGTACACAATGTAAGAATTAAGAATGACAACCTGTGGCCAAATTTGGTTACTGCAGTCTATTTTCAAAGTATGGGAGTAACCAGCTCAGTGACCTATTGGTAGAGTATCCACCCTGGGACTGGGAGATCATGTTCAAATCCCGGTCGGGTCAAACCAAAGACTTTAAACATGGGACCCAATGCCTCCCTTCTTGCCACTCAGCTGTAAGGGGTTGCATTGGGGTGTTAATTCACCGGATAGTTTCTGAGCGCCGCCATAGCTGCAGCTCACCGCTCCCCATAGGGATGGGTCAAATGTGGAGGACAATTTTCATCACACACCAGTGTGTGTGACAACTTTGGGAGTTTATCCCACTCTGCAAGTTTCATGGTCGGTTGCCAGTTAGGGATCCCCACCAGAAGATTCCTGGTGACAATTCTAGGTTATTGGTAATTGAAAAATTAGCTTGACATATTTTTAAAGCCACCAGTTTTTTCTAGTTCACCATTAGCATTGCTAGCTCAGCATTAGCCTATAGCCTTCTTCATCCAAAATTAGAGTAAAATAAAAAAGTGCCGTGGCATCTTAGGGCTACAAGGAATAACTTCGGGTCACTCCTGTTACTGACTTAGGATCTTTACAAAATGCTGTTGTGTTTTGCTGGGCGGTGTCAAATTTCATGTGCCAGCAGTGCAGCGCCAGCTCAGCGCAGACCTGGCAACTCTGCTGGCTCAGAGATTGTAAACAATGACTACATCAGTCTCACTTTTTTTAAAGGACCAAAACTGACACTTACTGGTTCACAAATGTTGTCAATTCTGTATCTGTACTTCCACCAACACGTGCACTCACTCTGTGACTAACATCTGTATAAGCATATGTCTAACGGCAATGCTAAGCCATGCTCAATTCCACTTGCATGGGGCTCAATGGGACGGAGGCAGGCTTAGCAAAAGAAAAGCAGATGTATTGTCCACATTATATTACAGTACAGGGTAAGAATATCACTTGGACAGATTTCTAAAAAAATCATACATTGTTCCTGAATGGGGGAAAGTGCAGCTTTAACATTAAGTTGATTTGGTTCTTATATTTGTGTATTAAATGTTAAATTACTTCAAATGTAACTGCACTTACATAAGTAGCAACAATCCTTTCTGTCCGCTTCATGTGTCTCCGTATTTCACATTCGTTGGGCTGAAGAACAGTGATGCCCTCATCAGAAAACACATAGAACATGTTCCCCACACTCAGCCCTGGAAGATCATACAGGAAGCCAGAGAAAAATGTCAAAAAAAGGAATGCTGCTGTAGAAAGAACAAAAACAAATTGAAAATGGCACCAAATGCCACTCTGGTCTTATCCAGTGTTTGTGATGGACATTTCAATTTCAGTCCCTGCTAGAGGGGGCATGCCAAGTCTCCCGTTAGCAAGCTCTCATGTTAGCGAGGATGGGCAGTGTGTGGCTGCCAGAAGCTTTGACAACACCAACAAAGGACCCTGTCAACATGTCCACAGCTTACTGTAACAAGTGGATTCAAATCCTTTTGGTGCTTCAGTCTGTCTGTTGCAAACAGCGACATGAATAGAGACAAGCAATGGTTTTGCATCAACATCTAGAACACTCACACACATATAATGCCTGTTAATGATCTGTCATGGTTTGTTTTTGCAAAACATTGAGTGTGAGCATTGGTCAGCAGCCTGCACCTTAGAAATGACACTAAAGCATGTAAACACTGCATCATTCATTTATGCACAGATTTAAGAGCCTACACCACCTGTTTTAGTGCCTTTAAATGCCAACAAATAATCCAGAGGCTTTCATTGTTTCTTCTATTACCTTGGCTTGTTTAATACTGTCTAAAACCAACTGTGGTGATCATTTATCAGAGGGAGATTACATTTCTATCGTCCTCTAAATTGCTTTGGGTTACTGGAGCTGTAGTAAAACTGTTCTTGCAGGAAAAAATATTTATTGTATAAAGAGGAAAAAAGCACAAGCTCGCCTCAAACTGGATAAGAGCAATGTGACTCTTCCACTGGCTTGCTGTGTTGATGTTTTATTTCCACAGATAACATAAACCTGGAGGAGTCCTGCTGTGTGGTAGAGTTGCTAATGCAACTCTAGTTAGCTTCTACTAATGGTGACGTACTCTGCTGTTTGGTAAAACAACAGCCTGGGTCAAGATGGGTGAATCCATGATTGTTAAGTGACAGTGTGATGTCACACTGTCAGGCTTTTCAAATCCTAGTGTTTCACCATCTATTTTCTATAAGAAGCTAATGCAGGAGATATGTGTAGGAGACTATTTTCATGTTCACCCTGCAAGAAAAACTCAGTGTGACCAATTTTAACCAGAAATAATAAGAAAAAATGTTTTTTCTGTGTTCCTAGCAACAATTTTGAAGTTCTTGGGAACAGAATACATCTGTATAGAGTATTTCCATTTGATCATCCTCAAACCGACAAAATGCTCATTGTGATTACAAAATTATAACAAAATAAAAGCTTTTTAATAACAAGTATTACCCTCTTCTCTCCAAAGGATGTTTGCAACTGCAGTGTCAGTCATGGAGCAGCAGAGGGGGAAAAAATCAGAGACAAAGTCAAGAAAGAGTGTTTCTTTAAGTTAACAGACATGTTATAGTTACAACATTTTCCTCACTGGTCCTGACAAGCTTATACTTCCTTCTAAATCGAGATATTCCTATCTGGAGGCAAGGCAGGGTATTAATTTTTCTGTGTAATTAAATTTAAATCTTTGTAGGCAATGATCATTATTGCCTCCAAAGTGATGCAATCCTCTGAAAGACCCCACATCAAAGGAGAACTAACATCTGTTCTTCTATTGAACTAAAGTTTGCATTTCGGTGATATCACAACAGAAAATGACATATAACCTTTATAGAACTCAACATTAAACAGATGCCAAAAGCTCAAATTTAAGCCTCATAAAGCAAATGAGACCCATGCCATCCTTTAGTGCTGCAAAGAGATGAAATATAACAAATATAAAAAGTTGATCATTTAGGAAACATTTTTCATTACAAACCTTTTGACAAATCTATAGAATAATCTCTGAGACAGATTTATTTTGTGCTCTAACAAAATAAACAACTTACGGGTCTTTTTAGCTGAATCTTCGACGAAGAGAGAGGAGATGTCTTCGTCCACTCCCACATCATTCTTGGCGATACAGGTGTAAGCCCCAGTGTCCTCATACCGGACACTTGATATGAAGAGCTCGCTACCATTTGCTGCAAAGACATGTGCAGAATGTGGTTAAAGGAGTTATACACTCATTTTTTATGTATCTATCTATATCTATTTATATCTATGTCTGTATATATATATATATATATATATATATATATATATATATATATATATATACACGCCCCAGGGCAGCTGTGGCTACATCGTAGCTCATCACCATCAGTTTGTGAATATGTGTGTGAATGGATGAATGATGCACTGTAGTGTAAAGCGTTTTGCAGTCCTTACTCTGAGAGGCGCTATACAAGTGCAGGTCATTTATCATTTATCAGACAGACAGACAGACAGACAGACAGATAGACAGACAGACAGACAGACAGACAGACAGACAGACAGACAGACAGACAGACAGACAGACAGACAGACAGACAGACAGACAGACAGACAGACAGACAGACAGACAGATAGATAGATAGATAGATAGATAGATAGATAGATAGATAGATAGATAGATAGATAGATAGATAGATAGATAGATAGATAGATAGATAGATAGATAGATAGATAGATGTATACACACATATACACATGCTTTTCAAGGTCTGCATTAGCAGTTGCTCTCCATGGTGACAAGTTTAAGAAAAAAGGTCATGATCAAAGGTGATCTCTCAGATTTGTCCCCCCACCACCCCTGCTCAGTGATGCCCTGTACAGCAGCACTCTGATCCTTCTTGTGGCACAACATGGATCACAGGAGCCACAGCAGAGCTCTCACAAGTCGTGTTGTTTAAAAACAACATTAAAGGCAGCTTTTGTTTCCCACCACTTCCTTATATGGTAAACAGTAACAACACTGGTTCCTGAAAAGTGAAATATTCCTTCATGTTCCATGTGCTCCATCTGTTTGTGCTCACATTTGAGGTTTTTGTACTGCAGCACTCATTAGAAATAAAGGTGAATTCCCTTTTTACAGTAATGGTTATTCCAACCATCTAATTAATACCTGCTGAGTTGGAAATTCACATTGCTGAACTCATTTTAGGATTTGGATAGTAAATTTCTTATCAATGGATTAGCGTGTAATTATTTTAAGTGAAAACTGCTCTAAATGTTTTTAATGCAGTGAGGAACCATTCATAATTACACTCTGATGATTTAAAATGAAGGAATATGATTAATGTTTCACTTAGTGTAGTACATTGATCCTACTGTGCCGTAACATTTATTCCTGCAAGAGTTAAAAATCAGCAAATCCTTTTTTCCTGATATTTTAAAGTTTCTTTTTGCTCAATTTCTATAACATGTCATTCAGTTAACAGGTTTTTCAATTTGGCTTAGCCTCAGAAAGGAAGAATATGTAAAATAAAGATAATCACATGTGACAGTGTAAATGCAGAACTTTATTTCATGACTTGACTCAGTTTTTATTCTGCCACAAGATTTTATTAAAGTAATTGTTTTCTTATACTTGGCAGAATTATCTAACATTAGGCCAAAAAAAAGAAAAAAATGTTCTGCAGTAGAAATTGTTTGTCACCCTTATTAGACAGTAGCTTCTCATTTGTAAACTACCCACGTTAGGCACATTGTGTATTCATAGAAAACAATCTTTTGTTCAAGTAAGGTGAAATTGTCTGTTTGCATCAAGAAAACACAATTAAGGACATTGATTAAACTAAAATTAGATTTTGAACTTTTCGATTAGTCGAAACCACTCAAAACGAAACCGTATGAAGAATTAATTTCATTACAAGTTCAGGTATTATTTTAATAAAATACCTCAGTGCAACACATTCTCATAGCCGAAGTGTCAAAAAATGACGATGGGTGACCAAGCGTTTTCCGACGCCCGCGGTAAAACGCACATTTAACCAACATTTAACACCTAAAATCTTGCTATTTAACAGCCCCCCCCCCCCCCCCCCCCCCCGACATCCTAACCTTAACCCAGTTTTTCATTCTAAACTTCCTGTCAACCATGCTGGTGAGGGACGGTTCTAATAGAAACACATTTTTACATGTGCAAGAGGGTTAAGATTCGGATGGGGGTGAGGGGAAGGTCACAATTCGGTGAAATTGCCATTTTACCGCAGCAGTCGGAAATTGATGCTCTGGGGCTCCCAACGCGTCGGAAACAAACACTTGGTCACCCATAATCATTTTTCGATGCTTCTAGTGTGAGAATGTGTTGCTCAGTGAGATCCCACTGGGAAAATTTGGGATGTGTAATCTTATTGAATGGTAAACAGCCTGCATGTATTTAGTTCCTTCTAGGGTTCTTTACAACTGATCAGTCAATCACCTATGCATACACATTCACACGTTGGGGATCATGGGTTACACTGTGGCCACAGCTACCCTGGGGCGCACTGGCGCTGTTGGTGCCTTCGACCACCACCAGTGAGTCTTGAGCGAGGACACGACTGCGACAGACTGAGTGGGGCATGAACCTGCAACCCTCTGGTTACAAGGCGGGAACCTAACTCCTCTGCCACTCTTGCCCACAATCTTAGTGGATGATTTCCTGTGGAAACAAATGCAACTTGCTGCTGTAATCAAAGCTGAAAATGCTCCAGCCAAGAATTAAAGTGTGCAGTTTTATCTGAAATTCAATTCATTCTCTGACAGGTGTAAACAATTTCTTTTTATGTCCACGCTGTTATCTTTTTACTTGACTATTGGCTGTCAGAACTCAGACATTCTTTAGATCAGAGACATGTCAGGACTGAAACACTTAGCTTTACTTTAGGTGGAGCTTTTGTTTATTAATTTTTTTTAAAGGAGTGACCTACTCATTTAATCAACAGATTTGCAGTGGTCTCTATAAGGAATTAATGCCTTGCAGGCAGTACTCAGGGCCCAAAAAAGCTCACAAACCCATGGCTCAGCAGGCCAAGTCTGCCACAGCTGAGCTTCAGACGACAACATTTGGAGCCTTATTTCCTGATACTTGGACGTCTTGCCCAGACTCTACTAACTTGCAACGTCGATGTTTTATCTCCACAAATAACACAAGCCTAAAGGACTTCTGCTGTGAAGTGAACTTGCCAATGCTAACGGTTAGCTTAAACTAGTCGAGACGTTCGCTGCCGATTCCCGGACTTTAGAACAATAACAGCCT
Organism: Nothobranchius furzeri; assembly: GCF_043380555.1. Classification (NCBI taxonomy): domain Eukaryota; kingdom Metazoa; phylum Chordata; class Actinopteri; order Cyprinodontiformes; family Nothobranchiidae; genus Nothobranchius; species Nothobranchius furzeri. The sequence goes on from NC_091750.1 coordinate 59,264,348, forward strand.
TCCCCATCGTGAGTCAAGATTAGTGAGTCCATGAAGGCTAATTCACGGTGTGACATGTGTGGATTTTTATTGATTATTTTCTATCAGAAGCCAATGCAGCAGATAAATATAGACCATTTTCATGTTCAGCCTGCATGAAAAACTCAAGAGTGACTGATTCTAATCAGAAAAAACATGAAAAAAATGTGTTTTAGTCACTCACGCCTTTAAAAAAAAACTAAACTCAGAAGTGTCTCTTTTGGTTTTTCTTAGCTTCTGCATGTCATTTGGGACCATAACTATGGTGATTAATTCCAAACACATCCATCAATACAGCCAGACTCATTACACACAACTGAAGGACAGAGTTCTATAGTAAAGTCTAAATGATTTGTCTGGTTGGATTATTGGTTTCTATCTGGGTACCAAAACTTAAATTTCCTCCAAAACTGAAGGTTCTGAACATTCTGCATTATTTTAATGTATTTTTCTGCCGAAACGTCTCCACACCTCCATTTCCTGAGACTGCCCTGAAACTGTTGAGAGCCCCCCTGAGGGGACTTGTCTCACACTTTGAACACCTCAGGTTCCGACTACAGAAATCTACAGTCAACATTTGAACACACCTCTGTAATACAATCTCTAAGAGATTTGTGTAAAATGAAATGGAGCTACATCCCCTCCGGGCTTTGATCACTCCCACGGTGAGAGAGTACAAATCAGGAATACTTTATCTTATTCTCTGAATATTTAATTGTATGTAGGCCTGCTGATGCTCCTCCTGAGTTCGTAAATCGGAAAGCATGGCCGTTGCAGTGTTTATGTGCCCTTGAACCTTGCAGAAACTCCCCAGTTTGATTGTTTATGGGTTGATAGCTCGCTATTACCAAAGGTAATGATCCACTCGCTGCAAATAAACTCTACTTAATGAGACTTAGGCAATAAAAGGAAAAGTAGGCTCCATTATCCCTGATTAAATACATCTAGTAAAAATATTTTACATTTGATAATTAGGTGACGTCTGCTCCCTTGATCTCTGCTTCGTTTAATTTTAGGTATGCTTACATCAGCAGAGCTAGAAAAACACATTTGAAGAGAGCAGTCCTGCTTTTGTTCATTCCCAGTGAAAAGCACAACATGCATCTGCTGAAAAAGTGAGACATCAATAATAAAACAAGACTTCGATCGAGCCCCACATTGGTGTTACCATTGTTCTTACATCTCACAGACAGTTTGGTTTGTATAGACTTGTGCTCACACCCTGCAGTCCTGCTGGTATGTAGCGCTGTGTTTTACAAAAAATCAACTATTGGCTAAAACACATTCTGCTGATGGCACATCCTGAAATAATCAACCCCCCCTCACCTATGAGAGAAAGCTGGGTGGAGGAGCTTAGCTGCAGGTCCATGCCATTCTTCAGCCAGAGGAGTTTTGGATTCGGAATGCTGTCGGCATAGCAGTGGAGACTGGCAGATACACCCGGCTCCTGGGCCTGCGTTTCCGGGTAAACCAGGATCACCGGAGGGACTGGACACAAAAGAAAATGCATGAACAGGGACTGAGGAGAGGGACGAGGGAAGACATAATTGTCTACCGCTTCACTGTGGGTCGTAACTCCTGAGGGGGGGGGGGGGGGGGATAAAAAACAAACACACACACTCACAGCAGGCTCAGGGATGTCACACTACACTGTAAAATACATTCTCATATAACAAGGATCCGTGAGCTCTGGGATGGGCATCATTACGGCCCTGGTCCGGCGATAAAGCCTGCTGGACGCAGTGGCATTCTCTGAGTGGAAGACTATGATTAAATGGAGGCTAATCACACATGAGGGAAAGGTTTACAAACAGGTTAAATTAAAGAAAACAAAATCAATTCAAATTCAAATTCAATTCAAATTCAAAAATACTTTATTAATCCCAGAGGGAAATTGATTGCTGTAGTAGCTCATAAATCTCTACTTCTATGGGTTCAGAAATGTTTTATCCTTTAGTTTGAGGAAATGAGCAGCCAGGCTCTTATAATTGCTCCGTCTGTATGAAGACGATCCATCAGGATGTTATTAGTAGCTGGTCATGGGTTTCTGGCCTAATTGGATGGAGAAGGTGAAGATTGAGTTTAATTATAAACCCAAAGTCGTTTTACTGAATTATTCATAATTATTTTATTCTATATGTTTCAACGCAGACCCCGACATGCCATTTCCATCGTCCTCCCTTTTGCAGTGTAATGACAAACAAAACTTTTTTAGCCCACAGGTGATGTTTATCTTAAATTGAACTTCATCAACTTTGTATCTTACATGTGCCTAAGGTCTGTGTTGCCATGGTTACGTAATAAACATCATCACGTTGCGCAGCATCACCTGGGTCTGGATCCAGACCGGAGTCGGACTTTGGAGACAGGTTTGGTGGAAACTTGGTACTTGTCATTTTGAACTGATCAAGCTTCTTGTGCAAGAAGCAAAACATCTTCAACAGAATAAAGAAGTCCATTTGCCTTTTAAAACTTTAACAGGACAATGACTTGAAGTACTTTCAAATTCAAGTTCTTCTCATTCCACAGAAACATATTTACCACGATGGGTATCAATAGTTCTTTGAGGAAATAAGCACAACACAATAAAAGCAAACTAAAAGTTAAACTGTTAGAACCACTTAAGCATCAGCTACGTCATTACCGATGCCCTGCCATGTTTCTTTCCTTTCGTTTAAGATTTAAATGGTGATGTTTCTGCTGTCATGGCAGTCGTATATTTCATTCAATCATCACCTTGTATTTTCTTTATTTTTCATGTTTATTTTGCATTTATTTATCTAACAGCACCAGCATGACACTTGAGTTTAAACACATCATAGTTAGTACTTTACATCAACTCTGGCTGCACAGTCAAAGCAGAAAATACTTTGTCATTATCCTCTAGAGCCCATATTGCTTTAATAGCAAACCAGAATGCAAACACCCACTTAGTATAATGTGGCACTTGGCTCCACTCCGTTCTACCTTATCTCACCTCCTCCTGTCTTTTTAGAAATACCTTGAATACCCAAAACAAACATTTGGTAATTACCCTCTACAGATAACCTCCTCCCTGGGTGTATTTTTTCTGTTTGGATGACTCCCTCTGTATCACTCCAACTCCTTTCTTAGTTTAGTCTGAAACGCAGCATTATTTCTTTTTGAATTAGTGGCTCAGAAAAGCCAAACAATCTTTGCTTAATTGAAAGAGAATCAACTAAGTGTTGGTTTCCTGTTACTGGTGTAGTGGATTTAAAATTCTTCCACTATGATTTTTTTCAGTAAGTTTCCCAGTTAGAACGGTCACATAATTATAAGCTAACATGGGCAGCTAGCACAAGTTACCCCAGCTTTCCACTGGATGTGTAAGCATGGAGCATAATGTGCACTTAATGGCGGCCATTATAGTTGATGAGGTCCATTTCCACCAGCGGTGCATCTTAGATCGTAGTGTTGTATCGCTCTGCTAAATGTACGCTTCAGGAATTCGAATTGGGCCGGACAGGAAGTCAAACATCTGGCAATTTTCAAAATAAAAGGCAAATGCAGATTTCCTGTAGTTTAACTTGTAAATGAATGGCTGAGGTAAAAAGAACAGAAAACAACCCAGAGACATTTTGTTGACATGCATCCTTCTTTCTTTTTGCCTGTCATCGCATGAACTGGCAAAATCATGCATGATCATGCAATTCAAAGATTTTGTGAACTTGCAGGACCTGCTGCAACTTCTTTGCTGCTGATTCCTCTCTACAAGACCTCCAGTCTCTGGGAGAACTCATCTATTATGTTACACGCCGCTTACCCATCCAGAGGAAAGCCCGATTAAATCAGATACTCTCTTCAATTATGAAAAATTCTCCTTAGTTTATATCTACTAATTTATCCACTGCTGAAGAATGAGTTCAAAAGGTGTTTTTTACTCCTTGACATGTGTTTTGCTTCTTAAAAACACAAAACAAATATTTACTATTGCTCAATAACAAATGAAAATCCCTTTTAGGATGTGATTTTAATCTTATCGATGATGACAAACTCAAAGAACGATTCTCACTGGAGCAGCTCAGTCCACAGCAAACGGCGCTCTGGCATTATCCCTCGTGTGAGGCATTTCAGCTGAACACCATCCTTTATGGAAGGGAATCGAATCTAAAACTTCTGCAGTACTGCTCAGCAGGGACTCGTGTGCACAAATGTTCAACTTTCCACAAATACAGAAGACAGCAACTCGATTTATGGCACAGACTGAAGGGGAGTTGATGCATCTTGTAAAACCTGTGGCTCACCATAGTTCATCATGACCCTGGCTGTATTTTAGAGCTCCACTGACGAGTTGCAAAGTAGATTTGGACTTGAAAATTTTTGAGTATTGACAAAACCATTCATGTTGTGTTTCATGGGGAAAATACCTTCTTTTGTAGGAATATGTTTTCATATCTATGTGTCATGAATGTTGATTAACTTAACTGAAGACATTAAACTAACTCATGTTGAAACGTTTCTTCCTTTTGCATCAGATAAATAATACATAATAAATAATTGTGGTATTTTAGTGCTCCAACCCTCCTGATTCATATTAAACTAACATTTGTTGTTGTAGTTTAAGCAATATGAAGATTTCTACAGTAAAATAATCACAAAACTGTAATGTCTCAGTCATGTTGGAAGGAAGGTTACAATACAACAGACGTCAGGTTTCTCCCCCCCAAAAAAGCTGAAGAGGGACGTATTCACTGTTTACAATCTGTGAGCCCAAAGTGTTTCTGAGTCTGCAAACTAACTCTGCAGCACCACATTTGTGATTCAACACCAGCAGGCAAAAAGCTCCAGAGTTGTTTAAAGAAGATCCTTTTCTTTCTTTATTCTTTCAAAGCCAGTAAACACGAGTGACTCGGTTATTTCTTGTGCCCCTAAGAAGCCACGGCTACTCTAACATCAAGTGAAGCTGGCTTGAGGCTAACATTGAGCTAATAATGCTAATGGTGAATTAAATGTAAATAGCTCTGAAAATATCTCAATCTACTTTTTTAAATGCCAACAACTCGATATTACAGTGTAGTGTATGTGTGAAGTGAAGCCAAGAGCACATATTCTGAGAAGCGCCACGAAGTGGATCGCTCATGAATTCCGTGCACTGTCCGCTCCTCCTCTGTTCACAACAGGCGAGAATTTCCGATGAGAGCTTCTACTCACGCCTACTGTTCTCTAAACCCCCCTACCCCACCCCTGTGCCATTGCTGTGTGTGTGCATCCAGTTTGCCCCATTGTTGATATCGAAACTGCGCTGATCCTGCTCCTGAATTTGTTTGTATTCACATTTATTAAATCCATATTTCGCCGTAAAAACGAGGTCTGCTCTGTGGAAGGGGGCGGACTTTGCAGCTCCTTCTCCAGATTTAAAGAGACAGTACCAAAACACAGCTCATTCTCAAGAGTCTCCTCAGAACAGGGCTAGATGAGGGGTCTGTAGAGCAATAATAATGAGGAAATCAGACCAAAGAACTGCAGTTCCACTGCAGTTAGACCTCAGCTGAATGATTTAGATGTAAAAATGATATGATAATTCCTACAAATTGCACCTTTCAGAAAAATTCTCATTCTCTATGTGCTCCGTATTGCACAAGATGATTGCTTAAAACTGTTGGAGTGCAAAACCCTTGCATGAAAGATCGTTGGGGATTATTTTAAGGCAAAAGAAGAAATATAGAGCTGCAGAAACTTTTTTGTTGTTTTATTGGTGGGGGGTAAAAAAAAAAGAAAGGAGCCACTACTGACCATTCACCTGCAGCACATGTGTTTGATAGAGGTCTTCATAGCCGTAGGCATGGCAGCTGTAGTTCCCCATGTGTATCGTTGTCACCTTGGTGATGTACAAGGAGCCATCATCCCCAAAGTCCTGTAATATAGGAAAGAGATAGGAGAGGATTTTTTTTTATTATTATAAAAGAGGAGCAAGTAGATGGGAAAAGAAGGACACGGGTGCAGGAGTGAGAATGGTGGTAAATAATTGGGAGCTGGAAGCATCCACAGGGAGCAAGAACAAGATGAGGGTAGCTTGATAGAATATGTAAGGATGCTTGGAAAGAGCAGGAAGAGGAGGCTCACAACAGCAGGGAATGACGGGATGAGACAAAAGAGAAAAAGAGTGATGGGAGAAGGAAGAGAAACCATGAATCAACGGTTTCCCTGTAGAGCTGAAGCAGGCATTTGGGAGTTTGATCCCTCTCCCTCCCCTCATCACGCTGCCTCAGCCTGATAAATGGCAAGGGTTAAAAATATAAAGCCCATTAGGCTGATGAATGGAGCCGGTGTTGTTGGTGCAGCATGAGGCATTCACCGGGGAGTTCCAGACCCAACTTAGGGTGGATTAAGGCATTAAATATTTGCTGTCCCACCAAGTGGTCGAGCACATGCCGTGATGCAGCACTGTCATGATTCTGAAAGCAAATGTCTTAAAGCTGCAAACCATTTCTTTACAACTCCAGAATATAACGTGACCTAACAGGGAGATGCTTTACGACGAGAAAAGGACTTTTCTCATTGGGTGGATGATGAGCACTTAGCTAAAATCCAGAATTTACTATTAACATAAGAGGTCCGACATGGCGGCCAGAGACAATTAAAATGAATGAGCCGTTTGGGTTATGACTTTAATACGGCAGTAAAATGAGACAGTTACAAGTAAAGCATGAGATCTGACATATGGGCCGCTCTGAGATGGACACTGCCGCTGCGCAGAGGTCAAGACTGCTAACGGTTATTTTTACCCTAAAGGGAAAAAGTGGAGTAATAATTTTGAATTTAACACTGTTAATTTCATGTTTTATAATATTTTATGTGTAAATTGCTCTTTTGATGCAGACAACCTCTGGTTTTTAATATTAACATTTTTATTTATTTTTAACATTAAACAGGTTTAAAATATTGAGTTGAGCCAGTTGAGGTGACTCGGGCATCTGATTAGGATGCTCATCCAACCGGGAGGAGACCTGAAGGGAGACAAGTTGGAGGAATTCTCGCCTGGCCAGGGAACACCTTGAGATTCCCACGGAAGAACTGGCCCAAGTGGCTGGGGAGAGGGAAGTCTGGGTCTCTCAACTTAGGCTGTTGCCCTTGCAACCCGACTCCAGCAAAGCGGAAGAAGATGGATGGATGGATGTTTAAGGTAAATCAGTTTTGTATGTCTCAGTTTATTAAGAAACTGGATAGAATTCAGTTAATTTCCCAAAACATTACATATCTCACTCAGTTTTAGTTCACACATTTCCAGCAAACTGAGTTACATATTCACAAGTTTCACTTTTGTAAAATATCAAAATATTTGGAGGCTAAAAGGAAAGAAAAGAGGAAAAATACAGAAATAGGCCAGAAAAAAGCAGCACAGTGAAGTAGAATGTGGGCAAAAAGGAAGAGGACTCTCCAAGAGTCTCACAGGTGTGTGGGTTGTTTGCTGAAATGCAGGAAAACCACAATTAAATAAAACTTCAAGGATCTTATTTATAAAATATTGTGTAGAGTCCTTACTAAAACCGTACTTTAGCTCAGCAAAGAAATTTACTGACGCCAAGTAGGTTTGTTCAATTCAATTCAAGTTTATTTATATAGCGCCAAATCACAACAATTTGTTTGCGACCTATAAAACATGGAGTACGCACAGCTTCACGCAATCTCCGCTTTATAAATCAGAGACTAATGAGAAAGGTTCTCAGCCGTTTCTGGATCACATCCCGCACTCAGCACGCCCACTTTCTGCCATAAATGGTCAGTGCAACGTGCCTTGCGGATCTCATGCATATACATAAACTGGCTTGTTGCAGCATTTCGATCATGGCCGCAGATCAAGGAAGCGCTATTTGTCAAGCATAAATTGAGGTACTTGTGGCTGAGGTGGAGAAATGAAAGGAAGTGCTTTTGCAAAACGAATAAGAGAAAATCCACAGAGTGGCACAGCGTTGCTGAAGCCATCAATGCTGTGAGTTCTGCAGAGAGATCTGCAGCGGATATTAAAAAAATGGTCCGATCTGGATTCGATCTACAGACTCCCAGATGAGAGTCACACTCGCTAACCAGTCAGCCAAATGGACATCCCTTTGGCCAAGTAGCCAGGGCACATGATCAATCGGGTCACAGTGACAGGACGCTCACACTGTCACAATCTGCCCCCCTGCTGATATTCTACATTCCATATTCTGCGCTTCAGGCTGTATGTGTGTATGTGTGTGCATGTGGGGGGGGCTTGCTCTGTGTGCGCACGAAGCGGTCTAAGTGTTAATGCTGCTGGAATTCATGATTTTATCCTCCTCAGCAGCAGCACTGCAGGTGCTCTCCATGTCCAAAATGTGCGTAAGCCATGTCGTTAGTCAACTTAAAGTTGCGCACATTTTCCCGCTATGTTTTCTTTTATAAATCCCAAAGTTTGCGTGGAAACTGCTAACGCAGCTCTCCAACCCCGTTTTGTGCGTAAGCAAGCTTGATAAACGAGACCCCTGGTCAGTTCTAGAGAAGGAAACAACGCTGAAAATGTTTTGACAGGAAATAAATGTCCCTCCTCTCGTCTGACCCCATCATCTCTGTTAGACACGGTGTTTAAAGTCAACTTGTAACCAAACACCGGAAACGGAGGTACAACAATGTTAAATAAGGGATTAAATACAACAGTTTTGTGTCCAATAAGGTTAAAACCCGTTTAGGAGTCTCATGTAACACCTTTGATTGACTAAATACCAGCATGATTAATGGGACGTAAATCAAATATCTCATTAACATTTATATCTAACTTTTGTTTTGTAATGGGAAATTTATATGCGGTTAAATAACTTCAGTCAACATGTTGGTGTGATTAGTTATCCTCATTGATGACTAATAGATGCGGGCAGCACATTTAATTTTCACCCATCCTTATGAGGCACAAAACCAAGAATCAATATCGGACGTTCATCTTTAGCTCCTTAGAAACACTTTCATTTATTAGTCTTGTTACTTAATGATTTATTTTCATAATTTCCTTTGGAGTTTTGAAACTTTTATTCACAAGACACTACTGTTCATACTCCAAACTGGCCAATCTGACACAAAAAAACACAGAATATCTGATATTTACATCCTTAAACAGCAAAAATATAGCACTTTTTTGCCATTATTTTAGAAATGTAGGTTTTATTCTTTGATTTGACAGCATGAAGCTGGTGCTCAGATCAGTAAGCTCTGCAAAAATCCATTACATATGTTCCAGAGCTCAGGGGGCCTGAGCGGTCACTAGTTTCCATTCGGTTTTGACCTCGGATCTCGGCATCGTTTGTCTGCTCATCACCACAGCTTACCAACATGCAGCCCATTAACACGCAATTAGTGAACTGTGATGTAATGGTGAAAAAAGGGAAGGGTGACCCCAATGACATCACCTGTGCAGATGTGTCTGAACAGTTGCATGGCTCCAGGGTTCATTAAGCTCTGAGTTTATGGGAACGTGTTGTGACTACATTCTCAAACTGATTTGTGAATAACAGAGATTTTGTAAGATTATTTGTAAAGCTCTCGTTGACTTGTTATTTCAATACATTTGCTGTGGTATAAATGGATGCCTTGTGAATCACTTTCAATGGAAAAACAACTCTCACGCTCCTGTTTCAGGAAGTGAAGGTTACTCCGTGGAGTGAGGGATAGAAAAGGGCAGGATATTCATTATTATTTCCTGATACTCCAACATCGTGCCTCTGATTGGCTAACAGCAACATGACTCATCCTCGGCCTCCAATTGCTTTGCAATGTTGTTTCTTCTCCACAAATAACAAAAGGGTGAAGGAATTCTGCCATGTTGTGGAGTTGCTAATGCAAAAGTTGGCGTCTACTAGCCAAGCCATGCTCTGCTCTCTCCTGGATGCTAAACCACCACCAACACAACTCGTCACAAGTCAAAATGGGTGAGTCCATGATTGTTGATTTTCAGTGTGACATAGATCTGTGAGGCTTTTCTAGGCCACGTGTTTCTCCATTTATTTTCTATCGGTGGCTAATGGAGGAAATGAGGTAGAGGACAATAGGAGCAAGTATCTGCAGACTAAAACAATTAAAAAATTCACATGAGAAGTAATAACAGAAATTCCTGGAGCTTCTATCAACTCCCAGCTGAAATACACATTTTAAATGTGAAAAAGGTTATTAATAGAGTGATGTTGAATTATATTTGAAACAGCCTCCCCACGGTGCCCCCTTGCTGCTAAAATCGGCCAACTATTAATTAGGCTGACAAGTCAGATTTAAAATAGAGGGTTTTATGCAACATCACAATTAATAGCATGTGTTTTATGAGTCAGTGAGAATATTCTGCAGCACAGTCTGTAATAATGGTAATATTTTACATTGTAGTTCAGCTCTCAGGTATGTGATCAGTAGAAAAACAGTTTCTGGGGTGGCTGGGACTTAAAGCAGAGGTTCATAGCCGGCTCAGGACACAACCCACAAAATGACACTGTGGGTCTTTTTATGTTACATTACTCTACCTGTAATATAGCTATTGGGAGGTTTTTTTTTGGCTCTTTTTTCTTTATTTTCTTAACCAAATCCAAATCACCCAGGGGTAGAATAAGAAGTAAAGTAAAATTGGTCAAGCTTAAGGAATATAGAGATTTCCACAATCAAGTATCACTGTCATCACCTCAGATCAGCATCAACAGCAATGTACACTCACATTTATGTCCTCCAGGTCCAGGAAGTTTAATATAATGCCATTCCTCTTCCAGATGATTGGTGGACGCAGTGTCCCCTGGATGGCACAGGTGAGGACCGCACTGAGGCCCACTGTTACTACCGAGAGGCTGATTCGCTGGTCCTCTGCAAGGCTCAGCTGGATGACTTCTGCAGGAGGAGAGAGGCGAGTGATTAGTGGCTGATGGAGTAAAGGGTTGACGGGGGGGGGGGGGGGACGGGGGGGGGGGGGGGGGGGGGGAGAAATATGGAGAAAGGGGGATTTTCAAAAGGCACAGTTGAAAATTACACAAGTGAATGAGTGTGCTGATGTGGCCAAGCTTAATACATTTCTAAGTGTCCATGCCATTACTCCTGGCCGGGCGAGGAGCAACAGCTGTCCAGGGGTGAAGGATTTCAAGTGTGAGAAAAACATCTCATGTCAGAAGACACACAGCTAGCCAAATATCATTCCTCCTATTAAGTGGAATATATGCTGATTCAGTTAATTTCACATTTTTTGCTGGTTTCTGTTGGTTGTTCAGGATCACAAAGATAGACACATTTAACAGAAATCTAATAACATGTAGTAGTTGTTTTTGTAGAAACGCACTAGGTTCTGAAAGGGTCAAACATATTTATGGTGTTTCCCATTGAAAATAAGCTTTAAGAGCCGTTCCCCTTAACATTAATAGTCTGACAGAACCAGAACCGAACACCTCCAGCCTGGTTCACACAGCTGTACTACAGATAGTTGTGTTGATTTTTGACCAACTTCTCCACTTCTGATAATCAAAAGGATGCACATGATTACCCTAACAGTTCTAAAGACAATCTTACCAGATAATCTTACCATGTGTGGTGTGTTTAGAGCACTTGGGCTCGCTTCATTCATAAAACCAGGCTTTCAAACATGTTGGATTGTCTTTGTCTGATTTTTGGAGAAAGAAAAAAAAAGATTGCTGTCTTTTATATGTTTTTATGTCGCCATTCAGAAAGTGAGGTGGCAGAAGTGTGCCCCTCGCTCCACCTCTGCCATTTATTTATTTAAATTCTATTTCTAAGTTACATTTTATCTTGCCAGATTTCCCGTCTGAGCAGTGATTAAAAGTGGTTTGTGTGTAATGTGTGTTTAGCACGCTGTACAACTAAACCTGTTACATGTGTAATGTTATTAAAATCACCCCATGTGTGACGTCTCGCATGCTTTGAGAAATGATTCTGTGTGAACCGGACTTCAGCTGGCTTAGACACTTTATTAGGTCATACAAAGCCCCAAATTATGCAAATTTAAAATAAATCTTTTAATTTGGATTTTGTCCATATTTTGTGGTACACAACATTCTGACATTTGACACATTAAAACTCACTTTACTTATTAGCATGTATGTAAAATAATAATAACTGTCCTTTCTACAGTTTTATCTAGTTTGTAAAACTGCCAATACAATTTTAAAGTCTGCTTCACCTGAGCCACTAAATTATAAACTCACTGGATCTCCCGGTACAAGTTTCTCATGTCTTGCATCCCTTTATTCTATTTGCAACCAACATTTGCCTCCACTTCTTCAACACAAGGTTTCATAAGCTACAGCATGACAAGAAGCAAATCCTTATTGACCTGTGGCTGAGCAGCAGTGATAAGGCCGGTTTAACAACACATGCTCATTTCAGCATCCACAGGTGAGAGTATTTCACTGTCCAAACAGAGCTGAAGTAGATGGCTGACAGGCTTTGAAATGTTTGTGGGAAGCCTCCTGTCACGATGCAGACTTTGACCAAAGCAGCTGTAAAAGTCCCCAGGATATTAGCTGTCTGTTTCACCTAGCTCTCCTGGTGATGGATATATCCAGACTGACAGCTTGGTCTGCTGGTGATATTTTAGAATGCCTTGGGTACCGTACACAGCCAGGTCCACCAAAGTTATAACTCAGCAGATCAGTACTTTGGGTGGCAGAATAGGCTCTGAGTGCCATGTGACAGATGAGAGATGAAATGCATTGATCTGACACAGCTTGCAGGGACGGTTTCAGGTGTTACTGTGAATTTCAACTAGACCTCTGCTCCAATTGAACAAACTCATGCACAACGAGAAGCTGGAGCAGTGTGGTTTGCAGAGTCAGCAGAAGCCCACTGTTCAGATGAACATCTAAAGTTTGCATTGATTCTTTTTTAAGAAGGACCAAAAAGGCAGCTGTTTAAAAGTCTGCTGGCGAGAAAGACTATAAAGTTCACTCTTCACACAACAGCAACCTCTAACTGATAGTAAAGTGATCAATCTAACATTTTATATGTTGTTACATGAGATTAACCCAATTGACATCAATTGTGATTGCTTTACGGCCGGACAGGACATGGGAAACTTGCAGAATCAAGATGTAAAAGAAAAATCATGTGAAGTTCAGGTGAAGGATGTTAAATAATGCAAAAATGTGGTCAGTTTTCCTACATTTGGAAAAAAAACTGTTAATCTAATTTGCTTGAAGATTAAAGCTGTGTAGACAAGTAGGTGGATTATTGTAATTCCATATATCCTCCCCCATCCATCCAGGAAATAAAGCTTGGGTCCACACCACCTCGGAAACTAGTGAAGCACATTCATAGGCATGCCAACGCCAAAAAGCATTCCTTGGATGTGCAATAACTAGATAGCAGACAATAACTGTCTATAATGCCATTCTTAGCCCGTGGTCTTCTAAATTGAGCAGTAAAAACAAATGAGTGTAAACAGATCACACATGTCAGCATTTATGTCATAGGTCAACACCGCATAGCCCTGGTTATTTATATCCATTTGAGATTTTGCAAATCTCCACCTTGGTTGCAGGTTTTTTAAAGACTCCCTTTTGTGCAGCATTCCTTCATTTTCATATTGATGAAGGGCCAAACTAAAAACCGTCGAAAAAGACAATCGTTTAGTGGGATACCGGCTGATAAAATTAGAGTACAGAGCTTAAGAAAACCCGTTGTTTGTTTTGATTCGGAACTGATATTTCAGTTACACTCTAATATACATCAGACAACAGTTCAGTGTAAAAAAACAACAACATTCTCTAAATATCCAAATGCAGTGCATTCTATGCTATATATTTGTTTATAGTTAGACCAAAATATTGGACCAATAAAAAAAGCAAGCAGGACTGAATAATCTTTAAAAACAGGGTTATAATGCAGTGATACTCAGGAAAATGAATTTCGGTAAAGGTGGAAATAACAAATTGAAGATCTGAATGAATTTCCACATGAGAAAAAGTATTGTTCTTATATCAGTTGAAAACATAAAATTCAATACATTGTTTTGCCACTGACTCAGGTTTAAATTCAGCTTTTTTGGAATTATTACAACATGGATATCTTAGACCAGGGCTTCAAGGGCCAGTATCCAGCAGGTTCTGGTTTTAACTCTGCTTCAACACACCTGATTTCAATCAGCAGGTGATTAACAGGCTACTGCAGAGCCTGATGAGCTGCTGCACAGGTGTTTTAAAGCGTTTATCAGTCCACGGTCTACGCAGAGCTGCCCAATAAGATTCAACTGTACTTGGAAACTTTGGCTTCACTTTAAACTTTTACCATTAAAAGAAAGAAAGGAAGAAATGACTAGCTCTCTACGATAGACTAGTTCTGAAATGAACTCTGGCACCATTAAATTATCCCTGCTGCCGTCCTAATATCCTAAATCTTCCTGCTAATCTTACAGCTGTGAGACCAAAAGACACAGAAAAATTTACTTCAATTTTTATGATAAGTACTAATAATTTTGTGTTAATCTTTTTCTATGGAAATTGGGTTTCCTTTTAGCTGAAATCAGACAATTGTGTTTTCCAATCTTTAGAGGAATAAATCCTGCAAATTTATTTTTATAGTTTTTAAAGATGATAATTATAAACATTAATAGTGTATGGATGGGATCACCCCATGTAGGGCTATTATTATTTTGTACGAAACATCATTTATTCACTGGAATATATATAATTTCATTAGTGTGGAGTCGTGTTAATTATTATCTTAGAATGAGCCTACCATGTTGGAATGGAAGCCCATTCCTGCCACTCTGTAAAAAATCTAACTTTATCTAATAATTATGAATTAGCTACCTCATAACGAGACATTATCTCATTATTATGAGATACAAATTATTATTTTTTTCTCAGAGTGGCGGGAATGGGTGTCCATAAATCACTTTTTCAGAATAAACAATAATATTGTTTGCTGAGTCATCTATGCAGTTTTAACCACTACATGTAACGACATATAGAACCGTGTAACTGTTGAGCTCTTCCTCCAGAATTTGGGGACTTATTGGTTAAACGCAGCAGATTTGCTTTAGAGGACTCATGTGAAGCTCAGCTGTTGTGAGGGAATGCTCAATTTACTACAGCAGCGGGTAAAATACAACAAAAAAATCCAAATTGATAGTTTCCTGCATAGTTGGAATACCTACCAGTGGGTTCCACATTCTAAAAATGTGAGCTACAGTATGAAAATTGAAATAATTTCTAAGAGCTGTTTAGCCCTATTTTTCATGCCTCAAATTTATTTGAAAACTCCTACTGCTTTAGTACATCATTTAAATCCAAACAAGCCACTGAAAGTGTAGAATAAAGCCAGATTTTCTGTGGTTTATTATGAAAATGCTGTATGGCCTTTTCATTATTTGTGCAGATAATTATTCTTTTTGACACCAAGTATCAGAAATATTCCCTTCACCTTTAGTTTAATAGACCTAAATCACCTGTTCAAAGCATCAACACTGAATACTGTGAGTACATTTGCTGAAAAGTAAACTGCACTCTCAAGTTATTTTTGGGGACTTTAGGGACGTAAACACTGCAGAAATGGGTTTATTTACACATAAAAGTGTCAAGTGACATCCTTATGATGCATCATATGGAAATACCTGGGCTTTATTTTGCAGCAGCTGAATCTATTTGATTCTAGGTCTATTGGGTTTATTACTTGCACTTGTAGCAACTGCAATTAGAGAAGCACACCACCTCCTCTCTAGTTCTCAGATGACCCAGGCAGATTACAAATCTAAAGGCAGTTCCCGCTCAGCTTTGCTTAGGCTGGGGGAGGTTGCCACAACATTAAGTAGCTAAAGAGTCAAACAGAGTCAGCGGTAGAGTCGTGTTGCTGTTAGCCAATGAGAGGTGAGCTGTCCAAATATCAGAAAACAACACTCCAAATCCTGCCATGTTCTCCTCACTCCTGTGACTAACTTCTTCCTGAAACAGGAGCGCCAGAGCTTAACCAGTCAAAAATTCTCCTAATTTTTTTATGATGCCAAAAAAATAGTTGAGGACATCACTGCATAAATATATACATGCATAAAAAAGTGTTAATATTTGATCCCAAAAAATTAATCCATCTATCCATGCATCCATCCATCCATGCATCCATCCATCCATGCATCCATCCATCCATGCATCCATCCATCCATCCATCCATCCATCCATCCATCCATCCATCCATTTTCATCCGCTTATCCGAAGTCGGACCTGTTTGCCATGGGTGATTCTACCAGAGGCAGAAAGCCTCAGACAACTTAGCTCCTAGAACCTAGGATCATTGAGACACTCAAACCCCTCCACCACGGTAAGGTGGCAGCCTAGGAAGAGGTCAAAATAAATTAATAAATAAACGTAACATTAGTAGGAAAAACATGTGAACTACCTTTGCATGAGCAGGCAAAGAGCTGCTGCAGAGAAAAGCATTATAAAAGTTGGAGTCATTTAATAATAATTTTAAAAAACTATTAATACACCAAAATCTGAATTGAACTCAAACCTCTGCAGCTTTTAAACATTACAGACCAGTCAGCAGGTTTATGATTATAACAAACTTTACCTGGAGCTGTAATAAGTATCATGTGTGCTTGTTTACTGTGACCTTCTTCCCTGGATTAGTCCTGGATTTGTCAGGAGGATGGATGAGAGTATTAATCTGATGTCTAGACGAAACTTCAAAGCACACACACACACACACACACGCGCGCGCACACACACACACACACACGCATGCATGACAGCTACAAACCTGCTTTGTGAATGAGGTCTTCTTTGCTTTGGGCTGTAAAACTTTAGATGCTAGGAAAAGGCCACCCCTTTGTCTCTGTCACAGTAGACAAGCGTCAGAGTGAGGTGTGTGGCAACTACATCCTCCTCCCTTCATGTATCATCTATGTAAATTACGCTCAACACGCTCGATTATTCATATTTGCCTGTCATGAAAAAAACGGTCTCATTCAATCTCGTTTGGTAAATTAATATTCAGGCATTAATCATTCAGCTCATCGCTGAGCGAGAAGCATCTGCCGCAGTAAGTAGGCTGGTTTCCTCGGCCTTCAACCTTACTGCCGGTTGCTGCAAAGCTAATAAACTGACACAGATTTGTAGGAGTGAAGATGTCTAAACAGGAAGGTTTCAGTGTCCTTTAGGAGACATCAACATAGATTTCTGCTATGCAATCAGAAAACAGGACCAGCCTTGTGATTAATGACTGGTCTGCCCCACCTCACGAGTCACGACGTCTCATACACCTTACAATAAAAATGTAAGCAGGTTGAGCAGGAGCTGACGCATTGTACAAGTATTTACACATTTTAAAAAGTGTATAAAGAAACTATCTTGGAAGGTGAGTGGTAGAGTGGCTTAGTGGTAGAGTATCCACCCTGGAACTGGGAGATGGGGGTTTGAATCCTGGTTGGGTCATACCAAGGACTACCCAGTTCCTCCCTGCTTGACACTCAGTTTTAAGGGGTTGGATTGGTGGGTTAAACCACCAAAACGTTCCTGAGCCCAGCCACTGCTGCAGCTCACCGCTCTCCACAGGGTGAGATGTGTAAATGCAGAAATGGTAATCTCACCAGTGTGTGATGATGACTGTGAACTTTAAGTCTTTTGTCTGGACATATGGGTGTCTGTCCCTGGCTTGGGTAAACTTTGCATTTATTAGTATTGTGTTGAATGCACCGTATGATTTATGTAATATACAACAGGAGTGGAATTTCAACAAGTTTACTTCTTCCCACCTTCTTTGAAGCAGATAATTAATTAAGGTTTATATTTTAAAATAATGTACATTGTTTAAATTACATTTTCTTTGATGTATAAAGTGAAAGTTAACTGATTCATACAAATTAAGTTATGAAACGACTTTTCATTTAGACCTACATTTGTTTATGTTTTCAAAAGTTTTATTTTATATGCGTTGTTTTATTGCTTTACATGAATAAATAAATAAAAACAAATACTAGTTGTTTTTCAAACGTGTAATAAAGTTTTGGCAGCAGTAGGCATGAGTACTACAAGCCATGAGACAGAGCTGCCACTGGCAGCCCACAGTGCACACAAATTGCACGTGCTATGAGCGCTGCTCTCTGCAGGTGGGCTGTAGCTATTAGTAAATACATCAACAAACACACCAACACTGAATTAATGGCAAGCTGCAGATTTATTTCCACCAGTCAATAACCAAGCATACTGTGTTAAAATGCAAAATGTGTAAATGCATCTCATTTAAATGTAGGTGCATGCTGCTCATTTATCGTCTTTTATGCACAAACTTGGAGCTCCCCTGCATCTCTTTTCTGAAACAGGCACTTATTCTCTCTCACACGCAGGCAGGAATTCATGCGTGTTCTTTGAGAGTGCTGCTGTGGTGATTATTCATGGACGGATAGTGGGGATGAGCAATCAGTGCCCAGCTCATTAATCATACTGGATGCAGACCTTTAATCTCCTCCACAGGTACAGAGGAATCATCTGCTGTCTTTCCTCGCCACTTTTCTCCATCTCGCCGTCTCTTTTCCACCCACCGTCTCATTTTCTCCCTGATGCTGCGTTTGCAGCTTTAGCGTTTTGCTCTCTGTCCTCCTCAGAGTGCCTCTTGATATCTGTGCGACAGTAACCGCCTGTCAGTCTTCTCATTTTTTCCTTTGCCAGTACTTTTAATACGCCTCTTTCTTTCTCTGCTTGTTCTACTTAAAGTGCATCCTTGCCTGGCTGACTTTCAGCATTCAGGCAAAAACTCTTCCGCAGCACCCACAGTGAAACAGCCTCATGAGGATCACAGAGGAACCCGAGAATAAAAGCGGGCATGAAGTAAAAAGGCATGTAAAGGAGAGCTATTTAGAAAACAGTTTACAAACTGTATCAATAAACCAGCTTTAGTGCTTTGGTGACATATCTAGAGATTAATTCATTCAAACTATATTTGACAGGGACATTGCTGTCCAGCATAGTACAGGATGTAGCAGATGCGACGCATTCAGAGGTTATTGCTAGCGCTAATTTACAACTCGTGTCCCTGGTTGAGTTTTCCTTTACAATAATAAAACACTATTAAAAAACTGAATAAACAATTAAAATTTCTGATACAGTACTAAAAACAATATTAAGACAACATAAAAACAAAGGTTAAAGTAGGAGGTGTCCTATACTAAACTAAAACCATCCAATTTATGCAAAAAAAAGGATCCGACACAATAATAAATTAAACTAAATTATAAAAGTTAATCCAACAGTAAAAAGTGAGAAATATATTATAAAAGCCAGTCTTAACAGAAGTAAAACATGAGAAAATAAAATGTAACAAGCACATTCACTTATCTATGGTCTGTGTCCCTCAATCCCTCCATCCATCCATCCATCCCTCCATCCATCCATCCATCCATCCATCCTTCCATCCATCCATCCATCCATCCATCCATCCATCCCTCCCTCCCTCCATCCATCCATCCCTCCCTCCATCCATCCATCCATCCATCCATCCATCCATTTTCATCCGCTTATCTGGAGTCGGGTCGCGGGGGCGAGAGGCCCAGACTTCCCTCTCCCCAGCCACTTGGGCCAGCTCCTCCGGGGGAATCCAAAGGCGTTCCCTGGCCAGGTGAGAGACATAGTCTCTCCACCGTGTCCTGGGTCTACCTTTAGGTCTCCTCCCGGTTGGACGTGCCCAGAAAACCTCACCAGGGAGGCGTCCAGGAGGCATCCTGACCAGATGCCCAAGCCACCTCAACTGCCTCCTCTCGATGTGGAGGAGCAGCGGGTCTACTCCGAGCCCCTCCCCAATGACCGAGCTTCTCACCCTATCTCTAAGGGAGAGCCCAGCCACTCTTCGGAGAAAACTCATTTTGGCCGCTTGTATCCGCAATCTCGTTCTTTTGGTCACTACCCAAAGCACATGACCACAGGTGAGGGTAGGAATATAGATCGACCGGTAAATCGAGAGCTTCACCTTCTGACTCAGCTCTCTCTTCACCACGACAGACAGGTACAACCTCCGCATCACTGCAGATGCAGCACCAATCCGCCTATCGATCTCACGCTCCAGTTTTCCCTCACTCGTGAACAAGACGCCGCCATACTTAAACTCCTCCACTTGGGGCAGGACCTCATCCCTGACCCGGAGAAGGCATTCTACCCTTTTCCGAATCTGTGTCTCACATTAACTAATAACTATAGATTGGCACAATCATGTTCTTTTCTCAGCCACGACTTAGCCTTGGAGGTAAACTCAGTACATGCAAACAAGTTCTTCAGCTCAGCTGGTAACGAGTTCCAGATTTTAGTACCTCTGTAGCACGAAATTGATATCTGTCTCCAAATGATGTTCTATAATGGAGGATCTGGCAGTTATTTATGGCTCCTCTGGTGACTCTGTTGCTGTTTTGTCTCTTTACGAATGTACTCAGTGGTTCAGGTGCTAGGTTGTTGTTACATTTAAACATTAGCTTTAAAGAGCTTAGCCTGCAAAAGCTTTTGAAGCTTAGCAGTCCATAATTTTTATTGCTTGGTTGTATAATGAGCCAATGCACTTGTGTGTGTGATTTGAGCCCAAACAGTTACGCAGTATGATATATGAGAGAATATCAGAGCATGCATGCATGTATAGAAGGGTGTACTGTCTGATTACCTTAAAGCAGTTTAAGTGGCTTTTTATTGCCTTGGGAATTTTCTTTATGTGATTGTCGAATTTATTTTCGGGAACCAGAACCAAACAAGTGCAGCAGCAAAAGGCCTAGGGCCTAAAGGGTCGAATTTGTTTGGTAAATCTATAGGAGTGGTCATTTCTTCTTCCTGACTTCGATTTAGTTGCTACCTCTTAACTCCCTACACCCGAGTAAAAAACGATTGAAGAAGCTGATAACAAAAATTTATCAAAATGCACTCATTAGGATGGACACTTTAGTGGTTGTCATGCTTCTTGAGACAATTTCGCTTTAAGGGGCACCCAAATACAGATACTGTTGATTTATAGAAAAATGATTTTATTTTTTTATTTTTTTAAATATGAGTAAAGGAGACGGATTGGAAACTTATCTTCACTCTATGATTTGATAAAACTGAGGATGTTTTAAGTGGGAATGACCAAAAAAAATGCCACCCTGTTCTGACAGGCTTAGTGAAAACAAGCTGACAGTCTGGAGCTAATCTCCTATACTTCATTTGCCCAGATGAGATCCAATTCATTAAAGCTATAGTCTCCTCTGACAGCAGCATAAGATCTTTGACAATCTCTGTAATCCTTCATCTTTATGGAAAGATAGACCACCTCCTCATCCTCTCTCCCTGGCTTTTCCCTCCTACGGTAAAGTACTAAAGCATCTTCTGACAGGGCTGGCTAAGTGGTCTTTCTTGTTTCAAAGCCCTTTGAGTCTTGTGGAGGAGAGATTAGTGGCCTGCAACACAACTCTGCTCTGCAGGAGCCACAGCTTGACCTGACCTGAGGGCCCACCTCCACTGAGACTGAATTCACAATGAGATGCACTCAGTGCTTTAAATTTAACTATATGTGTTCAAGTGTGTCAGCGTTGGAGCTTTACAGTTCGTCTGTGGACGACACTTTACAGCATTTTAAAAACGGCCTTCTGATTAGAGCTGCAAGCCCAAATACAGATGGATTTCTTGAAACTCCAGCGAGGAAAAGAGCAGCTGCAAGACTGAAGTTCAGCAGACTACCGAGGTCAGGCTGGATCATAACACCGTGTTTGATTATTTTTTTATTTATTACAGGACAACTTAGAGAGCTCACTTCCACATTTTATCATCTCCAGAGGAAAAAAACAGAGGTCAGTGATGGGCGAGACTAATTTAGAAAAACAGTGGAATTATATATACTCCACACGTAAAAAAGAGGGGTGTATCATTGATGCAATCTTTTTTTAATGAAGCAGGAGCCCTGCTGCTGTTGATGTCTCTCTATCTACCATGATATTCAAGACAAACTGGTAATAACTAATTGTGATATGAACTATAATGAATAAAGTTAAATATTTATGTTTGATGCATTTGATTTTTATGATCAGATTTTATTGCTGACTTTAACAGAATGTGTCGCTAATAAGAAAACTCCACAAAGCATCAGCAATGTGAAAGGAAGAAAAGTTGAACACTAAAAGAGAAACCTTCTTTATACATATACATTTGTTCATTTATGTCCCATTTGTGTAATTAAGTCATTGCCTCAAGACAGTAAAGCTTCATCTAATAATGAAATGAGTCCGATTTGATCAGTACAAGGAAACAATGAATTGATGCATCTCAAAATAAACTTCAAATTAAGATAGAACCCTTCTACCAATCCAAATGTGTTTTGCACGAACCAATCCACGAATGCATTCAAATCAGTTAGTTGGCTGACAGTAACATGTTCTAAAACTGGTTCATTGTTGCTATTTCTGCTGCATGGCAAATAAAAAATAAAAGTAGGCATTAAGGACACACTAAGCAACTTTTTCATGTTAAAAAGAAATCACTGAGCCAGCATGTGCAAAAAAATGACCCTTTACAGGGTTAATCAAAGCACCCCCCCCCCCCCCCCCAGCCCCAACCACCCCTGTGGCCAGAATATTCCACTTGCAACTTCAGAGTTGACGGTCCGGTCTGTTGGACGAAGGAAAAAATAAAAAATAGAGCAGACATTCCTGACACTGCAGTCTGGTCCAGCACATTTCCTGCATGTTTTAGATCATGAACACAGCTGATTTGTTTAATTTAATCAATCCTGTATTGGAGTGGGAGGATATCTGGTTTTCTGGAAATTTGGGAAGACGGAAGCGATTGGAGGACGACCCGCACCCATGGAAAGCACCACCCGGGCGGATGCCTCACAGACTGGGACGTTACTCGAGGTGAAACGTAAGCTGGACAATGTCCTAGCTGCGTTACCAGTATTAGTGCGCAAAATGGATGTCATCTCGGAGAGGGTCACCGGACGGTGTGGAGATGTTTATAACCTAAATTGGCTTCACTGGAGGACTTGAATGATCGGTTACAGACTGAAGGCAGAGAGGAAAATTATCTCTGCCTGACCCAAACAAAGTCTTGTTATCCAAACCTGACACCAAGGCAGCCTTCAAGCTGCTAACAACAACCCCCACGAAGGAAGGAATGCAGACAGATGCTGTGAACCCCCCCCGCCTTCGGATTGTGGACTTCTGCCTAGCAAGGTCATCAGCCTGCAGGAATCAATGTGCTCTGCATTCCTCCCAAGATCTCCCTCCCACCTGTGGCTATAGTTGGCTGAGCGCCATACAGGGCTGCTCCCGTAGGGGAAACAGGATCCCCACCCGACCCCCCAACCCCCACACCCCCGCCTCCCTATCGCAGTCTCATGTTGTGAACTGTGATGTTCGTGCTTATATGTTTGAGGCATTTTTTTTTTTTTGCATAGTAAAGCTACGCCCTGCCGGGAGTAACTCCGGTATGCCTTTTTTTCCCTCCCCCAAATTATCCTCATGTAATTCCCTTTTCATCTATTAAGGTAGCGACTCGTGTTGCGAATGACCGCAGTCACCAATTCTTGTCATGTGTCTTGCCCATGTATGTCTGATCTCTGAATTGTGTGTACTGAAACTCTAATTTCCCTCTGGGATTAATAAAGTTTTGATTGATTGATTGATTGACCACAAGGTGTCAGGCTTACTCCACTCTTACATACTGCACCTTTAAGCTCAACTCACCCCCCCCACCCCCCCGTCGCCGCCACCACCCACCCACCCCCATCCTATCTGTCATGAAATTTCAATATTCGTGAGCTACACTTTTGCAGTAATTCAAGACATTTGTTCCTCAAATGTGTGAATCCAGTAAACAAAATGATTCTAAGCATGTAAGGGTAACACTGTTCTGACACCAAGTGCTTGAATATATGCAAAGTGGACTTTCTTTACTGGTTCTTGCAGAAGTTTTACTTCTCATCCAAGAAAAAGCTTCCACACCGACTGGCTGGTAGAGATTTACAGCCTTATAAGCCCTTGTCAAATACTCTGAGAAGAACATCTGTGGAATGATGCAAGGGAGCAAGAAAACGTTTTAAAAAGTAGAATAAAATAAAGCTCACACACAGCAGGAACCACCGCTGTTTGAAATAGCTCACTGAATCTCATTTCAAGTTCTTAAAACAGGGAGTTAAGAGACCAAACTAATCAAACAAAAGCAGAATTCAGCCGTGATGCTGAGGACAAGCAGTCATGAGGAAATCAGCAAACACCAAAACAAGGCTTTTATGACAGTTAGAAAAAAGTGAGATTTTATAATGGAGAGAGTGATTTTTAGATCAGCCCCTAGTGAGATAGTCACAAAAACAGGTAATGAGGCTAAAACCAGGCGGAAAGAACTGTAATAGCAAATAGTGTCTGTGAAGCGCCAAAAGACAAGATGTAAATCGTAAAAGAAAATAGAAACGTTTTTCTAAACAATCATTTTCCTATAATTCTACATTACAATGTTATGGAAATGTTTTATTTACAGCTGAATGCAACAGTAGAGCCAGCTAGCACATCAGAATACGGCTGTAACTCTCCCAGTAAGAATTTCCCATTTCTGCCCGAGTAACCATGTAATGAGAGACTGCCAGCAGTGTGAAGGTTTATAACGCAGCATTCAGACAAAACCAATAGACCCTAACATATTAAATGCCGAAGCTTACAAAAACCAAGCAAAATGTCGCTCAAAATGAGAAGTCTGTTGTGGCAAGTTTTATCTTGTGTTTCATTAATTTCATACTTATGAAACTTGAAATAAAAAGGCGGATTTCTTAAATTAAAGCTGATTTTAAAATATTAAACATGTCTTATACACACTAGTTTATATTCCAAATATAAACTAGTGTTTTTTTAAATGACAAGAAACCAAATTCTCAATTTGTTGGTCCCATATTTTTAACGTGTTTGCCAAGTTTTTGATTAATGGAAGCTAAAACAAGAGTGAACATCAGCACAGCCTACACTCATTTGAGGGAGCTAAAACCATTTTTGTCCAACAGACTTGGCTTACTTCAGCATCAGTTGGCTTGTGTTAAAATTAGCTCATTGTTAGCGCTAGCTACAGTAGGCTGCAGCAGGGTGTTTTACAGCAGTTGTAATTCTGCTTTCAACCAGTAGGAAGAGGAAGTGGGAAACTTATTTGGTGTTTGATTTGACTCAACTTCTTCAACATGAATAAATCGTGTATAAAAATCATTTAATCTCATGCACTATGGCAAATTATGGATGAAATGAGTCCCCATTAAATGAACTATGAAGGCACTGCAACATTGCTCTTTTTAACAACTAACAGGGTTTTTAAAAAGCACCTGATGAGCTGATGAAGTTGATTAATTGCTGCATAATTTCCCCTGAAGTGCTTTCTCACGATCGTGAGATGAATTCAGTTCAGAGTCAACTTTGTCCAAACTTACACCTCCCTGCTACATTATTATGGGTCCTTCAAGCATGACAGGAGTCGTGCAAATAACTATAAAAGTCTGAGGCTAAATGTCTGTATGCTCACAGATTAAATTATATGCAGGCAGTGCAGCAATTGGAGGCTGGAAATGTATTAAAAGTGAAAATGACACATGAGTGGTCCCCAAGCGTGTGTGTGTGTGTGTGTGTGTGTGTGTGTGTGTGTGTGTGTGTGTGTGTGTGTGTGTGTGTGTGTGTGTGTGTGTGCGCGCGCGCGTATAAGAGATAGCATGCAAATTTTTACACACACCTGCTATCACATTCGGCATGCAGGTGGCCAAATGAGTATGCTGCAAACAATGATAGTGTGGGGCTTAGCTAAACTGCTGACTCAGGCTAACGTCATAATAGCAGGTTGTAGCTGCAGTTTATAAAGAGTTGTCTATACATGAGGATGAAGATGTCTGCAGCTATAGGATATTTTAAAGAAATGGAGTATATTATTAAATAATAATAATGTGCATGTGGTAAAATTCAGCACGCCAGGAAGGAGAAGTTCATAATTTGTTAGAAACCCTTCATTGAAAAAGCTATCTGTCATGCAGATCTTGCATGTTTTTTGTTTTATTTATATGAATTTATTGTGCTACACTCATGTTTAGATACGTGGTTGTACAGCTGAGTTTTACATAAAACTCTGCTTTTGATGAGGTAATAGCTTTTTCCTTGTTGTGTCTGAAATGCAGTTTGGGGTTGTTGTGGACATTTTATTAAAGCAAAATTTGTTTAAGGGCATCAAATTTTTCTCATAATTAAGAAAGTGTAAGTCTGGTGAAGCAGAAATGATGAATCTGTAAATAAAAATGTGTGGCACAAGAGTTAAGTGCTTGTGTCGTAACCAGAGGGTTGCAGGTTTGAGCCCTGTCTGCCCCAGTTATGTCCTTGAGCAAGACACTTCACCCACCCAGGGCAGCTGTGGCTATGTTGTAGCTCATCACTACCAGTGTGTGTGTGTGTGTGTGTGTGTGTGTGTGTGTGTGTGTGTGTGTGTGTGTGTGTGTGTGTGTGTGTGTGTGTGTGTGTGTTTGAATGAATGGTTGTGTTGCAAAGCACCTTTGGGGAGTGTAGAACCTTAGAAGCCACTGTATCAAATACAGAGTATTTATCATGAGTATTATTAAAATTTACCTAATTTCAGTGTGAGGCACAAATCCTGCTGTCAGGTGTTTTTTGGCTAGAATGTAGCCTCTTTGCAAAGTCTTGCATACTAAATATAGTTATAAAGAGGACATATTATGCAAAACTCTAATTTTTCATCCTTTTGTGTTGCCATGTGGTTCTACTGTCTCTATAAACGCTCCAGATGTTAAAAAATCAACACATATCTGTTTACTGTCAGTGTTTGGATTTAGGAATGATGCAACTAAAACAAGCTGTTTCAGAAAGTCCAATTGTGTGATGTCAGAAACGGGGAAAGTAGAATAGAACAATTACGTGGGTGATAGAGCTGCTGCTGGAGGAGGAGCGACTCTACTGAGCCCCTTCCAGATATTGAAGCTTCTCAGCTTATGACCTTGCAGGTATTGGATGGGTGTGGCCTTGTCTAGATTGTTTTCTTAAAGTGACAGAGCCCTGGAACAGCTTATTTGGAAGATACTGAAACTATCAAGAATAAAAACTGCTGAAACTGCTTCATGTGAGATGGATGTAGTGCAGAGAACATAATCAGCATGTTTTGTAAACATCATAGAAATAAAAAAAAAGGTCATAATATTTTCCCCTTTTATCAAAAATACTTCAGTTTCTTCTGCTGTTTCTAATTAAATAAGTCTGATTTACTCCTAACGTCCTGTTTGTCTTCCATCAAACAGAAGCATCAACATGTTATCTGAGGTTGATGTCTGCTATGCTGGCATTTGGATGAAACTTAGCCTCACATTTAATAATTATACCTGAAGGATTTTTGGTATTTGGTGTTTTACCTCCTATTAGGATTAATCACTCAAATTTTATCCAAACTCGCTTTTGATCTTCATCAGGTAATATTCTTTTTAACGTGGCTAAAAGCTCAAAAATACCTCCCGAGTTGATTACTTCAAGGATTTTTCCATGTTTCAGTTTATTTCTGTGAGAATAGTCTCATTTAAGGTTTTTGTGTATATAATTATTTCCCATTTTGAATTTAAATAGGTGTGAACTTGGACTTCACAAATAAACTGGATATTCGGATGTGGTTGTTGGATTTCTCAGCTGATCCCTACAAAAAGTGGAAGATCTCTCTCATAGTTGAATTCCATCTAGGCATCATGACATCCAAAGATCAAAGCATTTACATTTCTTCTGGGGTTCTGTACATCACCTCATTAAGTAGTTCAGTGTGTGGATCTTGTGAATGGGGTCTTGCTTGGAAAAAACAACAAACAACCTCTGCATCGTCTTGATTCAAAGAAACTTCTAAGATTTAACCCTGAAGCCAGCTCAGCACATGTGGTGTCAGAGGAGTGGGATGAATGGAAGCTTGTTGTAGACTCAGCTGAGAGCTTGTTGCCTCCAGCTGAGTTTACTAGCAGTCAGCTGGGAGCGTACATCATTGAGCTCTGCCAGAGAATCATGCTGCACTCCTGAGAAATAAGACCTTGGAGATTTGAGATTACCTGCTCGCTATCATCAGCCTCCTTCTCTCTCACTCTGTCGTAAACACTCGCTTCAAAATATTTGTCTGTTTGAGCTTCCTGAAGCTGTTGAAGCTGTACTTTGAGGTCAAGTAAGTGAAAACTCAACCATAGAAATTCTTTGATGGCATCTAAATGGTATTGGCTGTTGCCAGGAGTGCTCAACATGAATAGAGCTATTCTTTTGAGCTGTAAAAGAAAAGCTTTGGCTCATTCCGATAAAAACTGTAGCAAAACCAGTTTAAAATGGTGATTAAAAATGAGTTTTCCCCTTCAGATCACCTACAATAAGGTTACACAGCGCTATGAAGTCTCTCTCTCTCTCTCTCTCTCTCTCTCTCTCTCTCTCTCTCTCTCTCTCTCTCTCTCTCATTTGGCCTACAATTGAATCATATTTTAATCAGCCGCAATTCATTTTGTTTAATAAGAAATGCAAAATTGGTCTGAACACCAACAATGTCCACCTACATAGAGTGGGCATATACTTGTTATTTTAGCAAATCGGCTGGTGTCTAGCAAAAATAAATGCCATGTGTGTTGTTCTTCATGGGAAAAAAGCTCTGGCGCTTCTGTTTAGGGAAGTAGAAGTTAACTCGATGAGTTGGGGGAATGTGCATGATTTGGAATTGTAGGATGTCCAAGGAAGATCCCGCCTTTCTCACCTGTGATTGGCTAGAATGGTTGTCCTACAATTGGCAGTTTCATTTAGCAGCAAACCGGCCAAGTGAAGATCGTTCTCCTGCTACCAACAGAACCGTTGCTTTGTGGAGTTTTGTAAGGAAAATGCAAACTTAGCACTATAATCATCTTTGGTGTGTTCTTACTGAACTGGAATTAGTGCTATAATAAACATTATGTCCTGTTTTACAAAACTGTTTTTTTTATTCAACCATCCATTTTCGTCCGCTTATCCGGAGTCGGGTCGCGAGGGCAGCAGCCTAAGGCGAGAGGCCCAGACTTCCCTCTCCCCAGCCACTTGGGCCAGCTCCTCCGGGGGAATCCCAAGGCGTTCCCTAGCCAGGTGAGAGACATAGTCCCTCCACCGTGTCCTGGGTCTACCTTTAGGCCTCCTCCCGGTTGGACGTGCATGCAAATCCTCACCAGGGAGGCGTCCAGGAGGCATCCTGACCAGATGCCCGAGCTCCTCAACTGGCTCCTCTCGATGTGGAGGAGCAGCAGGTCTACTCCGAGCCCCTCCCGAATGACCGAGCATCTCACCCTATCTCCAAAGGAGAGCCCAGCCAGTCTTCGGAGAAAACTCATTCGGTCGCTTTTATCCGTGATCTCGTTCTTCCGGTCACTACCCAAAGCTCATGACCATAGGTGAGGGTAGGAACGTAGATCGACCGGTAAATCGAGAGCTTCGCCTTCTGACATAGCTCTGTCTTCACCATGACAGACCGGTACAATGCCTGCATCACTGCAGATGCAGCACCAATCCACCTATCGATCTCATTCTCCAGTTTTCCCTCACTTGTGAACAAGACCCTGAGATACTTAAACTCCTCCACTTGGGGCAGGACATCATCCCTGACCCGGAGAAGGTATTCTACCCTTTTCCGAATCAAGATCATGGTCTCAGATTTAGAGGAGCTCATTCTCAACCCAGCTGCTTCACACTCGGCTGCAAACCGCTCCAGCGAAAGCTGAAGATCACGTTCTGATGAAACCAACAGGACCACATCATCTGCAAAATGCAGAGACCTGATCGTCAGGCCACCAAAATGGATGCCCTCCACACCTTGGCTGCGCCTAGAAATCCTGTCCATAAAAGTTATGAACAGAATCGGTGACAAAGGGCAGCCTTGGCGGAGTCCAACTCTCACTGGGAATGAGCCCGACTTACTGCCGGCAATGCAGACCAAGCTCTGACACCGGTTATTTTTTAAATTAAAAAATAAAAAAATAACTGAAAAATGTAAGATGTGAATTCATAATAAATCTTGTTGCATTTATCACACTGTGGGCTTTATATCTGTTGGCTTTTCAAGCATTGGGGTTATCTTTTATTATAGATGTTTTAAAGTTTGTTCAAATGCTTTCAATAAAACTTTGATATTGCTGTCATGCCTGTAGTTGTGAGTAAACATGTTCTCTAATGGGACAAATAAAGCGTTCATCTAGCCATTTATCTCTGATCTAAACTGAAAGTGCTCAAAAATAATAAGATACTTTTGGTTTATAACCCTTATTAGAACAGCACAGACATGATGGCCAGAACAGTAATCAGTAAGCACTAAAGTGCTGTGTCAAACCGCCACTTGCTGGCAGCCTGCTAATGTTAGGAAGGACAGCTTGTAGAAACTGTCAGAGGTGTCACAGGAATGAAATTCAAATTTGCTTCACTGGCACGTCAGCAATAAAGCACAGAAAAATTACTTTCAAAGGCTTTTTTTGTTCTTGCGATGGGCTTCATCTATAAACAAGTTCTGTGCTACTGCTTCTTTATTTTATTAGTGCCAAAAGATTTGGCAACTTCTGCTGAAGGTTTATAATTAATTCTCAGTCAAAATATCAAAATTAGGAAAAATATTTACATCCTTCAGCTTAAAGAAACAATCAAATTCATATTGCATAAATAAATGAATAAATTCCCAAGCTGTGTTATGAATTCCTGCAAAGACTGGATTATTGTGATGCTTTGCGTTACATCATTAATGCAGTATTATGATTTTGAGAATATATATTCTAAAGCTTCTTTGCTTCAGCTGATAAAGCCGATAAATATTATATAAGCTTAGAGAGCCTGCTGTACCTTTTGAGACTAAAACATCATCGGAAAGTGACAGCATTGCTGCACACGTGCTGTCAGGAGTTTGTTTTTACACATATTTAAATGCCCTCGAGGTGTCACACACACCACCAGCTTCTTTGGTTGCATTTAGGGATTTCATAAACACGACCAATCAGACCTGATTCTTCTGAGAACAAAACAACCAGCTGTGAACGTTCTGATGCTCCCAAACACTTCAGCTGTCTGTCAGCAAACTCAGGTCCCAAATGTGTACGAGTCTGTTGCCAACATGTCTTCACTGCCACAAGTGTATATTTACATCTGAAAGAACAAAAAAAGGAGCAATAATAATTTTAGTTAACTTGTTTTTAGACTGAGAAACTCCAACAGCGCACTCTGTTGCAGACTTTGAGAACTTTCTGTCTTTCTTTGTGGACAATGTCAATAAGGTTAGCATCTCTCCTTCAGCCTTATTGCTGCCTCTCCCGACTCCAACCAGGCCCATCATCCTAGATAGCTTTGCTCATGTTTCTTTGCCTGAGTTAACCAAACTAGTTAACTCAATGAAGACCTCTGCATGCCCCCTTGACATCTTACCCTCATCTTTGTTTAAAAGTACTTTTCAGTCCGTCGGTCCCAGCGTGCTCTCTATAATTAATGCTTCTCTGGTCTCTGGTCAGGTCCCTGCTTACTTTAAGAACGCTGTAATCCACCTGCTTCTTAAAAAACCGAGTCTTGACCCCTCTCTCCATAGCAGCTTCAGACCCATCTCTAAACTTCTGTTCATCTCCAAGATCTTGGAAAAGGTTGTGGCTAAACAACTCACAGCTGCTCTTGATGAACATAACATCTATGATAGCTTCCAGTCAAGTTTTCATAGAGCGCATTCTACTGAAACAGCTCTTCTTAGGGTCTCTAATGACCTTATTACTCACAGTGATGCAGGGGACTGTTCTGTTCTGGTCCTGCTGGACCTGACTGCAGCCTTTGACACTGTTGACCATCACCTGCTACTGGAGAGGCTGAGAGACTGGGTAGGCCTATCAGGAACTGCTCTGGTGTGGCTCTCCTCTTATCTCTCTGAGCGCTCCTTTCCTGTGGCCATCTCCAAGTTTAGGTCTTCCACCACCTCCCTTACCTATGGTGTCCCACAAGGTTCTGTGCTGGGGCCTCTGCTCTTCCTTCTCTATCTGCTTCCTCTTCAGCATATCCTGAGCTCCTTCAAATGAATCTTCAACCATCTTTATGCAGATGACATCCAACTGTACATCTCCTCCTCTAAGCCCCATGAGATGTCTAAGCTGCAACTGTTACACACCTGCTTAGACTCTATTAAAACCTGGATGGCTGGGAGCTTTCTTCAGCTGAATGAACATAAGACTGAGATCCTCATCTGTGCCCCACACAAGCTGGTTTCCAAGGTCAGAGACTCTCTTGGTCAGCTTGCTTCTCACACCAAACCCTCCATCAGGAATCTTGGTGTGACCTTTGACCCAGCTCTCACCTTGGATTCTCATGTCAGTTCTCTTGTTCGATCTTCCTTCTTCCATCTAAGGAACATTGCAAAGTTTAGTCCCATTTTGTCCTGGTCTGAACTTGAGACAGTTATCCACACCTTCATCTCCTCATGCTTAGACTACTGTAACTCTCTTTTCACGTGTCTGAGCAGAACTTCCCTGAACCGTCTACAGGTGGTTCAGAATGCCTGTGCTCGGCTTCTGACCAAGTCCTCCAAATACACCCACATCACCCCGCTTCTCCTCCAGCTTCATTGGCTGCCAGTCAACTTCAGGGTTCATTTCAAGATCCTGGTTCTGGTCTATAGGGCCCTACATGGACAAGCACCATCTTACATTGGTGATCTTCTTAGTCCCTACACTCCCAGCAGGTCCCTGAGGTCCAGTGATCAAAGCCTACTGGTTGTGCAGCGCACCAGGCTAAAGACCAAAGGTGACAGATCATTTGCTGCTGTGGCCCCCAGACTCTGGAACTCTCTCCCACTGAGCCTGAGATCAGTGGACTCAGTGGACTCCTTTAAAAAACAGCTGAAGACTCACTTTTTCAAGCTGGCTTTTGTATGACCTTCCTCACCACTCTCTCTTTATTCTTCTCTCCCCACCTATTCCTGTTATGGTTTACACCTCATGATTGTTTTTAATGTGCAGGTTGGCAGTGGCTTTTCCTGCAGTTCCTGCCCCTCTGTGGAGCAGCGGGGAGTGCCACAACTGACTGCAATTTCCTGATTGCCACACCATGTCTTTTAAGCAGCTGCTCCCACTGCATGGTGTGGCGTTGCTGTGCAGTGTTGCTTGTGTCTGTAGTATTGCTTCAAGTCTGTGGATCATCATCATTAGTAGTTTTTGTTTCAAGTAAGACCTGTGAAGTCCTTTTTTCCAGTTATGTGGTGACTTTTTGTTATTAAAGGAATTCAGAATTGGATGAAGTCATCCTGCCTGCATTCGGGTTTATTCCTGTGTACCCTCGCGTGACAATTCCATCTTCCTCAGGATCCACTGATTTACCCCTTTCCTATTCACTCGCTCTCTCTTTCTTTACATTTTTAATCACAATTGTCTATTTTTTGCTCATTATAAATACAATTTTAACCATTTTCTAAATTATTTTTCATATTTTAACATTTTTTGTTTTTGTGAAGCGCCTCGTGATTTTTATCCTGAGAGGCGCCATAGAAAAGATATTTTCTTCTTCTTCACGTGTGGGAGTTGAGAGGGGTGCCTCAGTGCCGCTCTCTCGGTCCACCAGGCAACGCCCCTTTCACAAGCGTTTTCCTAACAGGAAGTGTGGATGAAATATGTCTCCACCAATGCCTTGACTCTCACTTTATAGGCACCCTTGGCTTGCTTTTAGTACTCCCTAGTGTCCTTTATTAATTCTCTGGTTAAACCGAAAATTAAACTTGTCTCCTTGGTGTGTATTCGTCTGTTAAACACCTCAATCTAACAGCTGAAACGCCTTCCCAGCCTTCATTAGTGTCTATAGGAGCCGTTCATCATTTAGTCAAACAAATAAGCTGTGTTCCAATGTGCAGGAAACGTGCCAGACTCCAGCGCCACGTATGTCAGCTCAATTTTTTCAGAGACAACTGTTTGCAGCTCACCACTCTGAAGTTTGCAAGTGCAATATTCTGGCCACAGAGGGCGGTGAGGGTCTGAGTAACATTTCAGTAACCCTGTCAAGTGTCATTTTAGCACATAGTGGCTCAAGAAAAGGATTTAAAATTTATGAAAAAGTTATATAGAATCCCTTAAACAAATGTGCTAAAATACATACTGTTGTTTCTGCTGTACATACACCCTCTTGGACAGATAAGAGACATTATGAAAATAATCAGTTATCACCTATATGCAGATGATGTTCAGCTATACTGCTCCTTTAAGGATTCTGAGCTCTACAAATGGTCTGAATTACTAGAGTGTCTATCAGCTATCATCAGCTGGCTAGAAGATCCCTTCCTTCAGTTAAACTCTGAAAAGACTGAATGTCTGATCATTGCCCCTGACAGCATGGTTCCCCTGATTAGTCTAAAACTTGGTCATTTATCCTCTGCCGTAAAGACAAAATAAAGAAATTTGGGTGTTATTTTTGACCAATCAATGTCTCTTGAAGGTCACTCAAAATTGTTTGTCCGAAACTGTTTTTATCATTTAAGAAATATCTCCAAACTGCCGTTATCTCCTCCTGTCTAGATTACTGTAACACTTTTCACATATTTTAACACAAAAGCCATTGACCACCTTCAGTTGGTCCAGAACTCTGCAGCGAGGCTCCTAACTGGAGCAAACAGAAGAACACACATCACTCCTATTCTAATGTATCTGCACTGGTTACCTGTTAACTTTAGAGTTCGTTTTAGAATCCTGACTATAACTTTCAATGATCTACATGGTCAAGCTCCTCCCTATATTACTGAACTTTTAAAGCCTTATGCTCCAACCCGAACCCTCAGATCCACACACCAGAACCTTCTAGAAGTTCTAAAGACCAGATATAAAAGTCGAGGTGATCGCTCTTTCCAGACTGTTGCACCCCGACACTGGAATGATCTTCCTTTATCCTTACGTAGCATTGGCAGTCTGGACACTTTTATTTAAAGCTGCTTTTAACTAAACCTTTAATTTTCTTATTTTAAACAAATTTTTTAATCTTTCATCTGTTTATGAACTTTTATAATTTTATGATTTTTTTTCTGATGTTAATCTGATTCTGTTTTGAGATCATTATGATTTTATGACTTGATGTTTAATTTTGTTTTGATCTATGTGAAGCACTTTGTGATTCTATGTTTGTGATAAGTGCTATATAAATAAAATGTACTTACTGCATAATTTTACATCACCTTCTCTGTGAACACTTCCTTCTGTCCCTGTTGTTTTGCCTCCCTCTAAACCCTCTATGTCCTAATGACATAACTAGGTTAACAGCATCCTTCTGCAGCAACTGTAGTCCTCATTAGCCTGTTGAATATGGAGGAGCTGAAAAGAAACGACACTAAGGTTTTTATTTTGGTATGGAGTAGGTGTGTTTGTGTGTGTGTGTGTGTGTGTGTGTGTGTGTTTGTGTGTGCGTGCGTGCGTGTGTGTGTGTGTGTGTGTGTGTGTGTGTGTGTGTGTGTGTGCGTACAGTATTTCAGCTGAGCCACCTCATCTTGTCACTTCTACTTTCACTCTTCTTCTACTTTACCTTGTTCCACTCTCTTCTGCTTTTATAAGATCAGAGTTGTCCTGTTTGTGGAGTTCAGCGTTCTCTGTTCGGCTCCGCTATGCCAACAGGTTTGGGGGAAAAAAATGAAAAGCTCATCTCTTTTGTTAAACCCAATACCATCAGTGCCATCTGAACCAACCTTCTGATAATTTGCACAAAACAGATGTTTGACAAAAAGAAACAAACTCCCTCTCATCTAACAGTGCACTCAAAAGCCAAATTTATTGAGCCATGACAGATTTTATAGCTGCATTCT
This sequence comes from Nothobranchius furzeri, assembly GCF_043380555.1. Lineage (NCBI taxonomy): Eukaryota > Metazoa > Chordata > Actinopteri > Cyprinodontiformes > Nothobranchiidae > Nothobranchius > Nothobranchius furzeri. The sequence goes on from NC_091750.1 coordinate 59,300,083, forward strand.
AACCTTGATTGGTTGTTTTCCTTTCTGTGAATTTGCCACCATCTTCCTTTTTCTGCAGAAAGTGCCTTTTTATGACCTTTCTGTGTGCTGAAAGTACATGTTCAAAGCCGGTGGAGGTGGGTGCTGCAGGGGAGCTTTTGAGTAAGATGAGAGAGAAAAACCAAAGAGCACCCATGTTCAAGAACTCACCGAGAGAAAAATTCACACTCATATGACTGCACACTTGTTTCAAATTGAAGAAGAGTGGAAAATGGAGGAGGATTGTTCCACCACAGAGGCAAGACAAAGACCAAATCAAAGAAGGCATGATAATAAATTATGTCCTCGCTAGGAACGAGTTAGAGAAGAGAGATAAAAGCAGACCACATGCTGTGCCACTAACAGCCTGGAGGCTGCTGCCTGTGAATTATGGTGAGCTGGAACACACTCGCCTCCATTGGGACCCATTGGTTGCAAAAAGAAAGCAGAAAAAAACTGAAGTAGGAAAGTCACAGAGATGAGAAGATAAAAAAATAGATGTCAGAAGGGATATTGGGTCAAACTAAAGCTTATCTCGGCCCTGCTAAGCATGGCTTTACATCACTACGGGTAATTAGAGACATAACGATGAAATTAAAGCAGTGGGAATGAAAGACGGAGAGATGTAGACAAATTCTAAAAGGCGAGGATAGAATTATTCAAGATATGTAATTAAAGGATATATTAGATGTCTGGTGGATCAGTGAGTGTGTCACCAGTCAGAAGTCTTAATAATCTTCGCATCTTTCTGTAGACGCACTGTCAGGCTTTTAGAAGTGCTTTTCCCCCTGTGCAACATTATGTCCTTTTGATGCTGTGGATTACTCCACCACTCAGATGCACCGCCATGGTCAAAGATTTAAAAAATGGACCCTTGGTTGTTTTTCTTTAAAAAATAAATCCCGCGTGTGATGTGATTAAAACATTTAAATACTTGATATAGGTTCGTCCTTGCAGCTAAAACAAGATAAACTATTTGTAGTGTTGTTCAGGTCTTGTTGAACACTCAAGAATAGAACAGCCTTTTTCTCTCAACACTGATGGGAAACTGTTGGCCTGAATACACTCTCTTACACATGCTTGCAGGAAAAGTCAAGGATTAAAAACCAACTTTCCAATTAGTGAAGGACCTGCTCTGCCTCCACAGCTCACTGAGGTGTGGGTGGTAAAACATGGTAAAGTATTAGTTATACTATAAATAGGTGATTTATTAATATTTAATCAGTAGCCTCAGCCTGCTGGTGGCTGATTACATTATATACTGTATATCCTTACTGTGCAGTTATTACGGTCATGATTAGAACTGCGCGTCCTCTGAGTCAGTTTAGTTTTTAAATGAGCAAATGGCCACATTTTGCAGCTATAAATGTCACTTCTATTTCTGACCACAACATAATTAAGATTGTTCCTAACTTTCACAACTGTTGGTAAGAAATTGCAAAAAAGTGATGAGGGAGTTTTAAAATTTTTGAATAATTCCAAAAGCTTGTGGTATCTTTGGGTGAGTTACAGGGGCTAGTTAAAAAGTGGGGTAACACTCATTTCAATGTATTAGCTCTGGTCTCTAGCATGAATGGATACCTTCTGAGTCGCTCTCTTTGTTTAAAAAAAACTCTGGCGCTCCCATTTTCAGAGGTAATGGGGAGCAGAAAATGGTATTATTACTACTTATTATTATTATTACTTATGATTTGTGAACATCTCACCTCTGATTGGCTAACAGCAACGCAACGCAACTCTTCCACTGCCTCCAATCACTCTGCGTTAGATGCGTTAACTTCACAAAAAAGTCCATACAGGTTCCACCATTATATTGCTAATGCTAACGGTTAGCTTCTGCTAGCAGAGCTATGCTCTGCTCTCTCCTTGACGATCAACATAGTCTTCCCTGGTCACGAGCCAAGATGGGTGAGTCCATGAAAGATGATTTACAGATTAATGTAGATCTGTGTGGCTTTTTCTGACTCAAGCGTTTCCCCGTCATTCTTCAGTCGCTAATGTTGAACATAGACTGTTTTAATGTGCAGCATGCATGTGAAACTTAGCGTGACTGGTCGTAGTTAAAAAAAACAAACAAGTAATTTACATTTCTCAGTGAAATTCTCCTTTAAATATTAAAATTTTGTTATATTCTCTGAAAAAGTCTGAGTGTTTAAACATGTCTAGAACCCACTGAAGAACGTCGAGTTATGTTGTTATGAGTTAGAAAGCATGAAAAATGCGAGGCAAAGCAGATTAAAAAAAAACTTCATAGTTCCGTTCACTTCCATTAATTTTTCCCTTGTTCCGGGGACCCATGAGCCGACTAGACAGGGAGGAGACTTGGGCTCCCTATACCCCACACTTCAAAAAGCATGGAAACATCTTTAAGTGTTACGCAAATCTTCCAAGTAGGATTCATATAGAGAAACTATGCTTTGTTGCTACTTTGTGACTCAGATTTGACAGTAGTGATTAAATTACTTGTCATTTCATTAAATTTACTTGTCAATTGTCATTTATCATTATTTCAGACACACCCAGATCCTTTTCATGTTTGTTTATGAATCAAGAGATGTCTCCTTTCAGATTTCTGTATGCCCAAAATTTTCAAGTTACTGTTAAAACAAAGTGACATAATCTCTTACAAGTTCTCACATGTTGTGGTTCTGTTCTCATAGAACAGAACAAAGGTGACAGCTAATAACGGCATGCTAGCAGGATGCTATGATTACATGGAAACAGATTCTCACAACAGGCTCCCAAATCGGCATTTTCAGTTTGCTGACCCATTTGACTTCTAAATAGGCATGGATATGTATATATTTTGCTCAAAGGGGCTCTAGCGTAGCCTTTTCTGTGTTATTTCACATGGAAGTATAATTCTGAGAATCCTATTATGAACTCTCTAGCAGATGTTGACAAAGCACGGGTTGAGGACATCACTGAAGAATGCTTCATGCCGTCTCGGAAGCTGCACACTAGGAGGAGCATATCTAATATCATAAAACAAGCAGATGGCCCACTGGCTCGGTTTATCTCTTGTTGACGAGCACTTGTGTTTTTTGTTTAGATGCATGCAGTAAGAAAGAGCTTTGTTATTCAGGGGATCAAGACACCATCAGAGTCTTATTTTTTGTCGGTACCCCTCTGCTCATTCAATGTTTCACTGTATAAAAGCCAAATGTACAGACGTGCTCGCCGGACCACACAAATCTTTAATCCCTAATTGTTAATCGTTTGCTGCTCTCAAACTGTAACTTTGACTTAATGCTCTTTCCTTTCTCTCCGCTCTCTTCCACAGGGAATTAGCTGCGTTCGGAAAGTGTTGCACTAAATAAACGATTCAGCGATAAAACAGACAGCTTCAGTTGCCATGGCAACTCAGTGGGCATCTCTAGCCAGTGTACTCACCACATCGCAAGGTGACCACTGGCTGTGTTGTGTTATGCTTGAGCATTTGTGTAACGCATACTTATTTGGACATGTGTGCACCTGTTGTAATTAGTCAAACTGAAAAATGTTGGAAATGTGCATTACATGCCTCATTTCCACAAAGCATTGCTTATAGTGGAGTTTTATTTTAAAGATGTTGATTACAAAATATGAAATTAAAGGGAAAAAAGGTTGTTTTCTTGTTTGAAGTAACACAAATCATCTTTTGACAACATTTCCTAAGGACTGTGTGAATTGTGAAACAAAACAAAGGGATGGGGCTGGTCTGTCAGGCATAGAGCTCAGACGAGTTCAGGTGTGAAATTAATTTGTTGTCAATTCAGTTATTTTAGTAAACTTGTGCATATTTTAACCGATGCTTTTTGGACAATGATAAACTCAAGAGATGAGGTCTGATTTTGTCTGATTTACGAGCTCACAAAAGAGATGATGGCAAACTTCCATGCAGCTTGAGAGAACCTTGGCCAGAAAATAAATCTCCTGCACTGCAGCACGTATGATGGGACTGAAGCCTTTATAGTCTTTCACTGGTTACTGCAGCTAGTGGACAATGGGTAATTACCCAGAAATAGAGACGACACTTGGAAGGCACCAGAGCCCCTTATTCACACTGGCAATTAGAGGTTGAGGTCCACTGAACGTCTAATGAGGCATCAGATACAGCAAAGGGGAAAGGTGCATTGGAAATGATAGGAATCAAAGCAAAGGAAACTTTAGGAAAGGAGTAGAAAAGAAGAGAATGATAAGAATAGGAGATGGACTGCTTTAAAGGCAGCAAAAGGCAGATTGATGGAAAATAAATAGAATAGTAGAAGAAAAGAAAGGAAAGAGGAAATGGATAATATGGATGGTAAACAATGAAAACAGGATCGGGAGAAAGGTGCAGTGGATGTTTAGTGGCGAGCGGCAGAAGGAAGCTCTAGCTTCTCCATTTCAAATTCACTTTGCGGCTGAAGGCTTAGCTGGAAGTCTCTCACCCGCTTGGCTGTCAGAGAACAATGAGCTCCCCTTGTACAAGTTATATCTGATCTCAGCAAGATCATTTGGAAAGATTAAGGGCAAACCTGAGCAACATAAAAGATCAAACCCTGACAGATGCTGCTGGGCAGCAACAAAGACACTATCTGGAAACATCAAGACTCACAGATATTTGGATGTAGAACAAAACGAAGATGCGATAAACATCTGTGGTCGACTGTCATGGATAAAGAGCATGATGTAAAAACCACACTGGACATAAAAGGTTTAAAGAACATTGATATAGTATTTTGTGACCATGCCAATTGAGAACACCAATTATGTTCTTCATGTTCAGCAAAAGGTTAAAAGACTATGGTCTGTTTAAAAGGTAAGAAATCATGAAAAAATATTAAAATATATATTTTCATGGTTAACAAAATAGATGAAATCACATTTTTCTAATTCAGTTATGATTAAAATTGAATTAAAGGAGCAATATGTAAGAATTACAGTGAAATAATCTCTAAACAGTCTGTTGTTTCATTCATGTTGGATGGAAGGTTACATTTAAACAATGATATTCTCAGCCAGCTGGGAGGTTGCCAGTTTTTCTTCTGTAAAAATTAAAACTAGACAGGCATTCAGTAAATGTTTACAATCAGTGAGTTTGTAAGGTGTGCAGAGTCTGCGCCAAGCTAACGCTGTAGCGCAGGCATTTGTAATTCAACACCCGCCGAGAAAACATTCCCGAGTTTCTTAAAGAAAAGTTGTTTAAAGTAAACAGGATCGACCCAGAAGTCATTTCTTTTTCCCCCGAGAAGCCATGGCATCCTTTTGTTTAACTCTAATATCGGGTAAAGAAGGCGAAACGCTAAGTATCTCATGCTACTTTTTCAATAACCAACAACTCAATATTACAGTGACATGCATGTGTTAAGTCAATAATGAGTCAACAGCGTTTTACTTCCTCTAAAGCAGGGGTGTCCAATCCTGGTCCTGGAGGGCCAGTATCCAGCAGGTTTTGTGGCTTTTCTACTCCATCAGACTTGATTCAGTGGTTGAAACACCTGTGCAACAGCTCATCAGGCTCTGCAGAAGCCTGTTAATTAGCTGCTGATTGAAATCAGGTGTGATGAAACAGAGTTCAAACTAAAACATGCAGGACACTGGCCCTCCAGGACCAGGATTGGACACCCCTGCTCTAATGAGTTTCAGAACTATATCAGCAAGCTAACAACAATTTGGCAAATAGCTGCACTTCCTCTAATGCTGGAGAAATATTACCATGATACGTGTGGTAAGTGCCCATTATCGTAAAACACCCAAGAGTGCAAAAACCAGATTGGACAATGTATTAATTTATTTACAGTATCAACTTAATGTGTATAACTAGTCTTTGCTCGTCATCTAGAATCTTTTAATGCTGATCCATAACTGGCAACTTGCAACTGGCAAAATATTATTTTTACTTCAAGCTTTCATATTGCACCTTTAAGATAAAAAAATAAACCACTAAATTTACAGTTCACCTACACAAGCTATTACTTGGCAATCTCTACTGCTCAGTGACAATTACAATAAACAAATGAAGTATTAGTTTCTTCTTAGACGCATGTGGACAACCTTGGCTTTGATTATAGTCTCTATGATATGTAGAAAAGTTTATTATTTTCATCTAAAGCTCACAACTTTTAAGCAAGTAGTGTACTTCCTAAACACACAAAAGTACTCTATCCCTCTCAGACTGAAAACAAATTAATAATGTAAAACTGAAGTCATGAATTCAAGATAAATGACACGTTTTTTCAGATATGTTGCATTAATTCAAGCCTTAAAGCCACTTTTCATAAGAATATGAAGTTTTTGAAGCTTTTAGCATTTAGCTATCCTATTCTATTGTTGGAGTTATAAGATCGTTTACTATGCTTGTGCAGCAAAATTTAAATAACTTTAAAATGTAAACCTACCTGAAATGATATGAAATACTAGCATGAATTGCTTCTGACACTCATCATTAGACACATGGACCTGTTACCTGTTTTAACCCCCCCTTCCACTCCCCAACAGAAAGGACACAACGGTGCCTCCTCCTCCTTCATAAAGCTACAGTCCTGCTCATTTTCCTCTCATACTGTTCCTCCTACTAAGTCTCTCCTCAACTTTTGTGATTAATTACTAAGCCTGGCTGAGTGGCACCATCCAGAAAATCCCTATAATTACACTCTAAACTGGAGTTACGGAAAGCAAATTCAAGAGTGGGTATGTTTATAGTTCAGAGCTTGTTGCGTTCCCCACTATTGTGTGGCCGTATGTGTGCTGTTTTTCTTTTTTCTTTTATTGTGTTTGTTTAAAATGGCGCATTTAAGTACAAACCAGATAACGACATGCTGGTTGAAGGACAGACAACATGACTACAAGACATCGCTGGAGGGTGGCGTCCCCGTTGCTGTGGAGACGTGCCGGGATTCCCTCGCTGACGTTCTCTCCAATGACGTCACTGGGAAGTCCCCACTCCAAATTGCTGCAGCCACACCTGCAGTTCATCTTGGACTGAGTGTGTTTGTTCCCGTGAAAGGATAAAAGGAACGTTGGACACATGCCCGAGGAGCTACTCCTAACCCATGAGTAGTCTCCATTTCTGCTCCATTCTGGACACCCTGACTTTGTAGTAAACTGTTGTGATTACATGCGTGTGTTTAGAGGAAAGCCTCTGCACGGTATTCTACATTAGTCTGAGTCAGTGGTTCCTAGTATCTAATGCCAACTCTTTGTACTGGCATCTTTGCCTAGACAGAAAGCTAAATATTCACCGTTCTTTAAAAGGCTCGTTTTGTTTGGCTTCGGAGAGCCTTTTGCTTATAGAAGCTCTTAGCAACCCGTACCAACTTAAGTAAACGTTTTATTTGAAAAGCAACCAGAAATCTACTGATTATAGTCTGTTTTACGGCTTTTAATTAAAAGCTGTAATTTTTCTTTAGTACCTTTTTATTGACTCAAGAGGTTTTCTTTGTTGGGCTGTGTCTGGTGGTATTTGTTAAAACCTCCAGCCCCACGAACAAGTGTACCCTGTGTAACAAAAAGAAGAAGAAAAGAAGAAGAAAATATTATTTCTATAGCGCCTCTCAAGATAAAAATCACAGAGGCGCTTCACAAAAACAAAAACCAAAAATATAAAAATTGTAAAAATATAAAAAAGCATTTCGAAAATGTTTAAAAATATATTTAAAATGAGCAAGAATAAGCAATCGCGATTTAAAAGAAAAAATGTTAAGAAAGAGAGAGAGTGAATAGGAAAGAGGGAAATCAGTGGATCCTGAGGAAGGTGGAATAGGTGGGGAGAGCAGAATAAAGACAGAGTGGTGAAGATGGTCATACAAAATCCAGCTTGAACAAGTGAGTCTTCAGCTGCTTTTTGAAGGAGACCACTGAGTCCACTGATCTCAGGCTCAGTGGGAGAGAGTTCCAGAGTCTGGGGGCCACAGCAGCAAATGATCTGTCACCTTTGGTCTTTAGCCTGGTGCTGCACAACCAGTAAGCTTTGATCACCGGACCTCAGGGACCTGCTGGGGGTGTAGGGACTAAGAAGATCACCAATGTAAGATGGTGCGTGTCCATGTAAGGCCCTATAGACCAGAACCAGGATCTTGAAATGAACCCTGAAGTTGACTGGCAGCCAGTGAAGCTGGAGGAGAAGCGGGGTGATGTGGGTGTGTTTGGAGGACTTGGTCAAAAGCCGAGCACAGGCATTCTGAACCACCTGTAGACGGTTCAGGGAGGTTCTGCTCAGACACGTGAAAAGAGAGTTACAGTAGTCTAAGCGTGAGGAGATGAAGGTGTGGATAACTGTCTCAAGTTCAGAGCGGGACAGAATGGGACTCAGCTTAGCAATGTTCCTGAGATGGAAGAAGGAAGAACGAACAAGAGAACTGACATGATAATCCAGGGTGAGAGCTGGGTCAAAGGTCATGCCAAGATTCCTGAAGGAAGGTTTGGTGTGGGAAGCAAGCTGACCAAGAGAGTCTCTGACTGTGGGAACCAGCTTGTCTGGGGCACAGATGAGGACCTCAGTCTTATCTTCATTCAGCTGAAGAAAGCTCCCAGCCATCCAGGTTTTGATAGAGTCTAAGCAGGAGTGTAACAGCTGCTGCTTAGACATCTCATGGGGCTTAAAGGAGATGTACAGTTGGATGTCATCTGCATAAAGATGGTAGGAGATTCCTTTGAAGGAGCTCATGATGTGCTGAAGAGGAAGCAGATAGAGGAGGAAGAGTAGAGGCCCCAGCACAGAATCTTGTGGGACACCATGGATAAGAGCGGTGGTGGAGGACCTAAACTTGGAGAAGGCCACAGAAAAGGAGCGCTCAGAGAGATAAGAGGAGAACCACTCCAGAGCAGATCCTGATAGGCCTACCATGTCTCTCAGCCTCTCCAGTAGCAGGTGATGGTCAACAGTGTCAAAGGCTGCAGTCAGGTCCAGCAGGACCAGAACAGAACAGTCCCCTGCATCACTGTGTGTCAGAAGGTCATTAGAGACCCTAAGAAGAGCTGTTTCAGTAGAATGAGCTCTACGAAAACCTGACTGGAAGCTGTCATAGATGTTCTGTTCATCAAGAGCAGCTGTGAGTTGTTTAGCCACAACCTTTTCCAAGATCTTGGAGATGAACGAAAGTTTAGAGATGGGTCTGAAGCTGCTATGGAGAGAGGGGTCGAAACTCGTTTTTTAAGAAGCGGGTGGAAGTTCAGGAATGAGGAAAAGTTAGATTGGAAAGGGAGATCAACAAGCAGATTGGTGCTGCGTCTGCAGTGATGCGGGTGTTGTACCGGTCTGACATGGTGAAGAGAGGGCTGAACCGGAAAGTGGAAGCTCTCAATTTACCGATTAATCTGCTTTCCTACCCTCACCTATGGTCATGAACTTTGGGTAGCGACCAAATCAACAAGGTTTCGGATACAAGTGGCTGAAAACAGTTTTCTCTGCAGGGTGTCTGGGCTCTCCCTTAGAGATAGAGGGAGAAGCTCAGTCATCCAAAAAGGGCTCAGAGTAGATCCGCTGCACCTCCACATCAAGAGCAGCCTGTTGAGGTGGCTCAAGTATCTGGTACAGATGTCTCCTGGACATTTCCCTGGTGAAGTTTTCCACATACATCCAACCCGTAGGAAACCTCACCCCTACTTTACACTGGAAGCATCAGCAGCGGGGAAAGGCAGCGGAACATCACTGCTTCACATAGAATCCATTATGGACTACGGGGGTGATTCGTGAAGCACCGCTAAAGATAAGATTGAGTTCTATTTTTGCTGTGAGAGGCTTTTAGGACATGTCAATTTCCACAGTTAACATAAGGCTAGACAGGAAATCACACTGTTTCAGTGTAAAACCTTCAATAATTTTCAAAATAAGAGTATTACAGCAATGCAATTTCATATCTATGTAGATTTCATCAATATATTTCACCTAATGGCTTATTTACGCCCAGCATAGTTTGAGAAGTCCTAGAGAGAAACAACATCATATATCACATTTAACAGCTACATCAAACATGACTTCCTTCTTTTTGGTTCAATGGTGGATGGCATAAACAAACCGTGATCTGTGAAGTCTTGAGGGATCTTGTGATCTCGAAAGTCAAGTGAGAAGGACGGCAAAAATCAGAGGAGCCCGCTGATGCGCTCGTTGTGTACTGGCATGCAGCAAGTAAGCCATTCTGCGCCGCCAATGGTTCCAGTGTGAAGTAGGGGTAAGAGAAGACCGGGGACACTGTTTCTCGGCAGGCCAGAAAACTCCTTAAGATTCCCTTGGAGGAGCTTTCCCAAGTAACTGGGGAAAGAGAAGTCTGGGCCTTCCTGATTGGGCTGCTACTCCGCAACCCAACACCAGATGAGCTGAAGAAACTGGATAGATGCTGCACAGAGATAGCCTGGCAAGCCAGACTAAATAAATGTATTATTTAGTCTGGCCACGCTCCATTGACGGCTCTCGGTTGTGGGGCGGGTTCTACCGTTGTCTTTCAAATGATCTCTGCATTCCACTGGACAATGAATGTAACATACTCTTGTTTCACTCTGTTGCATCATCCCACCCACCAGGCATATAGAGTGCCCTGATTGGTTCACAAAGCGGATAAAGCTCTGTGATTTGTTCACTAAGCAGATAGAGCACTATGATTGGTCCATTATTGTGGGCCAATCACTAGAGGTGTGAATCTTCACTTGTCTCCCGATTCGATTCGATTTCGATTATTGGGTCAACGATTCAATTCGATTCGATATCCCGATGCATCACGATGCATCACGATTATTTCATATTGATTTGTTTTCATCGATAAATAGAAGATGTCAGATAATTGCTTCTTTTTTTTATCTAAAACGTAATTGACACAACCTGCCATCCCTCAAAAGCTCTCCATTCACAACAGGTTAGGACAAAACATTTTAAACATTTAAGAAGATTTAACAAAGTAAAACATCTGTTTCCTCGTTCAACACCACGCCTCAAGCTGAGAAAAACACGCTTTGCAAAAACTCACAAAATCTAAAAAAGTACTGAAAACCTAAAGGACACATAATGTAATAATAAAATCCATAATGTGTTCATATACGAGTGTTTAATGTCTCTGAGCAGCTCTAGAGTCAGATATTTATGCCACAGTTGAAGGATGTCAGAAATAACACCAAATGAAATGTTTGACTTAGTTTGTTATTTTATTTGAACCCAGTTGTTCATTTCTGAAATGTTGGAGAATGAATCAAGTTCTGTTTGATGCAGAAAATAATAAAACATAAAACAAATTCTACACTTCCAATCATATTTAAGATGTGTGTTTTATTCTTTCTGATAATAACACCAGCAGAAGGCTGTGGGCTGGATTAGGATTAAATTACCCAGCTGATGGATCTCCTTCACTAACCAGCTAACTACAAACCTTTCCACTAACCTGTCCTGTGGGACCCTCACCATGTGACCCTCATGTCCATGTGACCCTCATGTCCATGTAACCCTCGTGTCCATGCAGTCTCTGGAGGAGCAGATAGGAGACAGACCTCCTGTAACTTAAAATGTACCAAAGTTTCCTCCCAGCTTCTCTTTCAGCTGAATTTACCATCAGTTTATCATCATGACACAAAATAATAAAGTGGAACAAGAACTTCTATTTCTCTCTCTCCTTTTAACTTCTCCGCGTCCCTAAATAAAAGAGACAGACGATCACGCTGTCTTTGACCCCGCCCCCTTCCCAAGACCGGATCTCCCTACATCACAACAAGCAGTCTGACTGAGCGCTTCCAGGTGAAATAATAATTAAATTATGAAAATAATAACGCGTGTTTGGAGCATCGGTTTGGAGGAGCGTCCTCCGATCGTCTCTCTGAGCAGACAGTGTCTCTCTCTCTCTCTCTCTCTCTCTCGGTCGCTGATCGAGCGAGCGGAGCGCGTCACACGACAACACGCTCAATTAGCATAATTCACGGCCCAAATCCAACAGAACCGGTCGGGCTGATTCGGTTCCGGTTTGGTCTCGGGTGACAACTCTAGCGCTCAGCCCTGCAGTACCACATTAAGGCGGAGGTAAATGTGGAGGACGCTCACTCTGACAGATTTGGATCTGCGTTGGTGCCGCCATTAAAAAAACAAAACTACATTCCACTATAATCGATTATGGCGTACTCTTCTACGATGCAGAATCGTTTATGTCCGCATCCCGATGCATCGATTATTTGATTATTTTCCTCAGCTCTACCAATCACAGCTCTTTATGTGTTTAAAACCCCTCTAGAGAGCTGTGATTGGCCAGCCAGAATGCTGTTGGGGCAGCAGCGGTTCCAGTGGAGCATGCCTAGACCAAACTGTGCAAAGCAAGAATTTGGTCTAGTTCACTAGGCTAGCACAGAGATGGAATCAGCCTTTGGATGAAGGTTTCTTATGCTGCACCTTCTGCACTGTAACTGCTTAGCCTTTAGCTTAGCCTTTATCTGATTCTTATATCTGGATTTTATTTGTGTATTTAATTTGATCTAAAATTTTAGTATTTTAATTTAGCTGTCATGTTGATTTTGTCGTTCTTGCTCATGGAAAGCTCATTGCATTGCCTCTGTGTAAAAAGTGTTAAACAAAGAAAGCTGCCTTGCCTTGCTTAGATTGATTGATGGAATCACATTTAAAACTGAATGTTGCAACATTGTTAATGTCCAGTCTCCCATTAATCATCTAAAATCACTTTTCAATGAATCGGTTCAGTTTAGTTCAAAAGGTATTAAAATGAATTCTACTTAGCTTCGGTCTCCAGCAGGCACTCGAGCAAAATAATATTACAAAAGAGGCAACCCAAACAACGGTGCTTTTACAAGGTAGAAAGGGAAGTTGTGGGTCAATAAGAATGTAATCAGGAGCATACTCTGACCTTATTTCTTCTACTCAACTTGTTAAATGGAAGCAACAAAAGAACAGAGCTTTGTAAAGTGGTGTGAATGTCAACATTTATATGTTGGAAAAGAAATAAGACAATCCTGGATAGTTACGCTTTTTTCCTCACTAAGCACAAGTTTAGTGCGGATCAACAGTAAAGCTGAGTTGTTCTCTGGGGAAATAGCTTCTGATTCCTAAGGAAAAGCTGTAGAACAGCAGGGGGAATACATAAGGAGGAAATGTGAAATCCAAAGAACTGCTTTGATTTATCAAACCCACCTAAAATAAATCAAGCACCTGAGTTCATATCAGATCAGGCGTTTGGCTTGAAAACAAAAATCAGCCAGGAAAAATAAATCATCGTTTGGATCCATTTTTTGTATTCATTTTTCCGAGCTAATGTCCATATTGTCAATTTCCACCCAAGTAAGCACACCTGCGATTCCTGGCAGCACCGTTTTCCCCCGACCACATGGCTGGAATGCCGACTGCGTCCCGTGACACACAGACATCTCCAGCACGCTCACACAATTATACAAAGTTACACAATTTATCACCATCCACATTACAGAGAATACCAGATGTGCCACTCAAACATTATTACCCCCCCTCGGCGTTGCCTTTCTGCAGTCCAACACTTAACCTTGAGCGTTATCTGATCAATATCTTGTTATTGGTCCCAGACCACCTCTTCAGCTGCTTGTCAAACATAAAATGCATCGACAAACTCGCCCCAAAACGCCGCGGGCAAATCTGTAGGTAGATGAATAAAACGTTATGTCCACCCTCTGCCCATCTGGAGGGGGAAATGAGCATAGCAAAAATGGTGGGAAGTTTCTTTCTAAAACTGGTCATTAGGGGGTCTGAATTATTGGAGAGGCTTAATAGACCTGCACAAGCTGAAAGTAAAGCCTTAGAAATGGCCGCCTGCCACTGCTAACTGCTGTATTGACAAATTTTGTCTGATCTTATTGCCGTGTTAGAGCCAGACTTCATGTATGTGTTAGCTATTGGAAGGGCTGTATAAAGGAGGCCAAAAACTAGTAAAATACATGTTTTTCTTGAGAAAATGAGTGGGCTTTCATGACAGGTAGCAATTGTAAGGCTAATGTTACAGTAACATTAGCGAACAAATTGCGATTATTGATTTTAATAAGGTGGAACCAGCCCTGGCTCTCAGCTACTGCTCACCCCAAACCTCAGAGGCTATTATAGCAGTTCCAGATGCTATAATCAAGGCTGAGTCTGGGCACATGTGCAGGTGTGCAATTATCGTTTTATCTGGCTGAAACACTTTTATCCTGATTGCTGCAGAGGTGAAGCTGAGTGGAGAGGACGGCTCATCATCTGGCTGTAAATACTACCCAAACAGTAAGCTGTGCTTTAAACGTATGGTTGGAATTTCTGTTTTAAACTGTGTGTCAGCCAAAGAAAACTAACTAATCAAACTGAGCAACAATAATAGGAATTTATAGCTGAAAAAAATGCTGAAAATGCACCAACAGTTGTGTCCAACGGAACTGGAGAAATACATTTATATTTGACAAACAATAAAGGTTTAGGATAATAAAAACACTCTGGTTTGCGAGACTAAATAAAAAAAAACTTACGAAAAGCTGTGTAGAACTCATGTAAGCTGAGATGTCCATCATTGTTGTAGTCATCGTAACGGAGCAGATCATGCATGGTGCACTCCAGGAGATTGTCTTCCAGGTGCTCCTTCATTGAGACCTACATCCCACACATCACAAAACATTTCAAAATAAAAGCTTTGCATTCCCTAAACACTTGTTTCCTTAAAGTAGAACATTACGTTGAGAACTGAGGACGGTTTAGACATTTTGGTAAACCTTGAAAATACTGTTAAACGTGATTTCACACCATTTAATTCCAATGTGGGGATGATTAAAAGTCATGATCACACCAGGGCCCAGCTCAAAATTACTTATTATTACCTTTCTTATTTTATGGTCTGCTAAAGTCGCTTATAGTTATGGAAAAAAAAAATCTAGGATAGTGTTGACTCCTGAAAGATTTTTCAGATCTAGAAATGCATCCAAGGAAGAATTTCCAAGAACATCATTAAAATTTATTCTGAGGATATATTTTGCTAAGAGGAAGACTCGGTTGAATAAAAAATGGTAAACCCAAGACCTGCTAGATTGAAAAAGCATGGGAAAGAGTTATATTTGGCTCATAATGTAACCAGCACACCATAAAGCACAGTTAACATTACAATTTGAAGACTTTGTAGTTTAACGTATAAAAACACACACACACACAAACACACACACACATATATTTATATATATATACACATATATATATATATATATACATATACATACATATATATATATATACATATACATACATATATGTATACATATATACATATACATACATGCATATATATATATATATATATATATATATATATATATATATATATATATATATATATATATATATATATGTTGTATGGCCATGACCCGTAGACAGAGCTCAGTCATGGGGCAGAATTTACGATTGTCTCTGCGACAGACAGCGTTGGGACAAATAAGAGCAACCAACAATGTGAGAAGTTCATTGCTACAGAAATGAGTCAACGGTGCGGTCCACCAAACACCATAGAAGAAAAATAAGCTTTTTCTAAGTAAAGGACTTAAGTACCTCTGTCTGCTCATGTTCTGTAGAAAAGCCCAAGTCTAACTCGTCCAAAGTTGACTCCAAGGCCGTTTCAAACAAGCGTAGTTTCTGAGCTGATACCATTTTTGTAGTTTTTCTCTAATGCAGCTCTGGCACTAAACCAGCCCAGCATCTCTCTACAAACATAGAATGCTGTGATTGGCCTGACCTAAAATTGTTTAGGCTAATGGTAAACCCCCTGGGGAGACAATGGAGCATGACTTTGCTACTGCTAGGGTTTTTCTGGATTTCTAAGCGACAGTTCTTAGGCTGTGGTCAAAATTGTTGTCAAAAAAAAACTGCCTAGAAAAGTAAAAGTATCATAAAAACCTATTTTACTCAGAGAAAATATTTTGACAAATGTTACAGTAGCTTGAAGATACTATTGTGCCATTTACAACATAAACTTGCAAACAAGTCTCTGGGGGAACCAGGTACTTGTTAAAGGTTGACCATGGAACACGAACACCAAGCAACATCTAGTATGTAGAGGTTGTAGCTGCAACAATAGAACAAGGTTTCCAGTAGTCGGGATACCAGGTTCATTGTCGATGTGTGAACATTTTTATTGGGTCCTTCGGTTGTAGGCTTCACCTAAACTCTCTAGTTTTAGATATTTTAGAGTCGCTCTTCTTCTAAGAAGGATGATGACATCTTCTAGGCTCAGAAGCAGCAGCTTGACTTGCCAAGTCCATCATTTTCCACAGTGCCAGCCTCACTGTGCTGAGCGGACTGTTGGGCAACCCACAATGGTGCCCTCTATTAGCTGGTAGATGAACCCAGTGACGTGCCCTTCAAAATAAATATTTGAATATTCAGTCTTCAAAAATTAGAAAACATATAAATCATTTGTGAACTAAACTGGATAATACAAGACTGACTTCCACGACTGTAAAGTTGATTAATAGAACCCCTGGAAAGATCTCAAAGACATGGAGGAACACCTGACGACAGGAGTAGCTCACGAGGTAGAGCAGGTCATCTTGTAATCAGAAGGTTGCAGGTTCGATCCCGGCTCCAACCAGATAATGCTAATGTTGTGTCTTTGGGCAAGACACTTAACCCACCTTGTCTGCTGGTAGTGGTCGAAGGGAACAGTGGCACCAGTGCTCGGCAGCCTCGAGCATGTACTTACATCGTGGCTTACCTCCACCAGGGTGTGAATGTGTGTGTGAATGGGTGAATGACTGATTGTGTTGTGAAGCACCTTGGGGGGTTGTAGAACCCTAAGAAGGCACTATACAAATACAGGCCATTTAGCATTTAACACCTGAGAAACTCGTAGAGTTACAGGCCAAAATCCCGTAATGAGGTTAAAGTTCTTAGTTTAAAACCACACACAAAAAAAAAGCCAGATGGACTTTTACAGAGTTTATGTGTGTATGTCAAAATGCCGACAAGGTAATTAAAAGCTTGATGACATCACAAGCATCATCCCCTTGGGTAGTAAAGCCTAAACCTGCTCCGTGGTAATCTACTCTAGCAGATTTTGTAGGGAGCTGCATATGTGACACGGCAGATTAAAAGATGTGACAAACTTTTTTTTTTCTTTATCTCATGTTGCTGCCTGAAGCGGACTTCACTGCCACAAGTTCTCTGTCAGACTCCTCTGCCCTCCGGCATTTCAATAAAACATTTTAAACTTTAAGTACAGGACGTTACCGTCCAGCATTAGCCATGACAAAAGACGGCTCCAAAGTGAAGACAGGCCTCGTGGATGACTGGAATTCCCCTTTGATCCTTAAAAGCATTATCTATGCCAAACAGAATTTATGAATTCCTACACAGTAAGAATGTCTTATCAAAGATTTTGCAGTGACACGCTGGCTTTATTTAATCTTTTAATACAACCCTACCATAGAAGGCAAAAGTCACTGTCTTCTTCTCTCTTTCTAAGCTAAAAGAGGACACAACTTGTTGGAATTTGCAACATCAAAATCTGCTAAACAAAAACGATCTTTTCTGCCTGCTGAGACTATATTTAGCTGTGCTCATAAATGTTCAGCTTGTAATAAGCTTCTTTGACATCATTCTGGCTTTTTGTTGTCTTTTGCATAAGAGGAAACTCAAGCTAATTCAGAGTTTTAGACATGAAGAACCCAAGGACAGTTTCAGTTGTCTGACTTTAATGTGGGTCAGCGTTCTTTGGCACAATGACATTCGCTGAGATCTCAGTGCTACATGGGCGGAGAGATTGATTACCATTCATCGGTGATACCCATTTCCTGACACCAGATGAGACTCTCGATAATTTAACTTCAGCATGAAAATGTCAATATAGATCAGTCTACAGTTTATTTTCCTTTTTCTGAACCTTTCTGGAGAGAAAATCGGTTGATTTATTGAATTTTTGAACTAGAAGACTAAAGGTTGCTGCTAAATATCTATCAACAGGTTGTGTTTCTTGTGAAGCACAAAAAAAAGATGTAGATTAGAACAAATCTCTAATTTCCCTCTGGGATTAATAAAGTATTTTTGAATTGAATTTGAATTGAAAAATAGGTTCCTGTTTTGAGATAACGCAGCAAATAAAACCAGTTTATGTTTTAATTACTTATAATTTTCTAATGAAGTTGGTTCTTTGGTACTTTTCCCCATTGGTGCCAGCAAAGCTGCAGCACAGTGGGTTGCACAATGGTGTAGTTCCATGTTTTGGTTTCACAGCTGAAACTATGTGACTGAATGGATGGTTGCAAAAAAAAAAAAAAAAAAGAAAAAGGCTGCCGCATATTTTTCATGATTTAGTGAAATATTTTTCAACTCTAATTCACAAACACTTCAGTTATGGCCAAATAAATAAAGCCAAACCTTCTTTTTCAAATGTCATATGAGTTTTATCCTTCTGGAGTTCATACATTGAGACCATTTAGTGTTTCAGCTCTAGGCCCACCTTTTCCAACTCATCGCTGATCAGTCGGCCGTCCTGGTTCACATCAAGATATTTAAACATTGTGTCCACCAGTGCTCGCTTCTCTTCCATGTCCCTTTGCTGGCTCTGCTCTCCAGACTTCAGCACTGTTGGTTGCATGTCCAGCAGCATGCTCTTCAGTTTGTTGTACTCCGACATGGTGCATGCACTGCCTGCAAGGGTTAAGCACACAGAAGGGACGCTACGTTTTATTCATCTCAGTTATACAGTCATTGAATTTTGGGCTGTTAATTGGATTTAATGTGAGAGGAGAGAGAATCTTAATGATTACACGAACACTGTTAAAACAAACCGATCTCTGCACTGTAGCATCATGCCCCTGTTTACTCAAACATTAAGACTGATGGTTTAAATCGTGCCCAATTCCTTGCTCTCTTCCTGACTCTGATGGAGATATCTGGGAATTACAAGGTCAAATGTTAATCAAGTGAAACATTCTGCTTTAAAATGAATATTTACTCCAAATGCATGTGAAGGGCTGACTGGACTTGATAGCAAGAGGGCAAACTAATAAGCACCAGTAAAAGCAAATGTTCATGGACGTTTATTTTTATTTGAAATGTTAGTGCCCCTGCTTCAGTTTAAAACCACCTGTGTGGTGATAAATAGCAGGGTGAAATCGTCAAGAGGCTACTGAGACATGCAAGCATGTCAGAAACACAAAGATCAGAGGAGAAACTTAATGGGAGAAAATCTTTCATATAAATAAATCATTAAGTGACATCCCCCATATTACAGAGGTGACCCACCTCTCAGGCAACATGGGAGAGGAACTCAGCCAAGCACCCTTTGACATCACAATGATTAAAGCTTTTATAAATGTAGAGGGAGACTAAACATTATGTCCCAGAATCTCATTTCCCCCTCCAACTATGTTCCGTGGTGTAGTACAATCAGAACATGGCTCTCTGCTAACACCGCTGTCCTTGCACCAGCATCAAAAAGGTTCCAGCTGGGGGACAGCATCCTCTTAATGTAAATCTGTCTATAGATGCATGCATATTTTTTCCTGGTGTGCATGTTTTTATCTCTAGAAACATCATCATTTGGTCTTTAAGATGACCATAGTAAGTAAGTAAGTAAGTAAGTAAAAGTTTATTTGTATAGCGCCTTTCACAGATATAAATCACAAAGCACTGTACAACATGATAAAGATCAGGGCAAATACTTCTAACCAATAAAAACATCTGAAAAACAATAGCAATGATAAAGTAGAAAATTAAATCATGAGTATAAACAAAGTGAAGGTGTGAACCCAAACAAAGCCATCTTTTTGAAACATTTAGGGAGGGAACGCCTGGAGGAAAAGGTGAGTTTTTAGATGATTGTATAGTATAGTATGAATAGTATAGTATGCTTTTAAAAATATATGCAAATGTTCTAATTAAATCTAAAAGACTTGTTAAATAAGGCATTGTTGTGACTTGCTAGTTAGCTCACACACGCATTTGGCAACACCAAAACAATAAGTGAAAGTTGTACAAATTATCTCGACTAATATCTTTCACTTCATGTGGAGTTTTATTTGCAACGTGGCCACAAGCTCCCCTCACATTTGCCTCACAAAAAATCTAATTTTTGACTCAGAGAATTAAAAATCAGGACTCTGGATGTCCACTTCAACGCTGCAACTATTTTGAGAAAATGTGTTTTGCAAATTCTCCAAGTTCAAAACGATTCTGTTAAAAACAAGAACCACTGCAAATGACCCATTATATTTAGTAAACTCCTTTAGACATTATTTGTTGTAAACATTTGCAGCACCCCGCGACTCTGCTTCACCACACCTTCTAAAGACAAAAAAAATCCACTATTTTAAAAAGTCAAAATGCACAATGCGTTATCTTTATGCAGATTCTTTCTCATCACTCCAGCAGAAAATAAACGATAATTTAAAACTGTTTTGTGCTGCAGAACAACACACATTTGTTCTGGTTGCCAAAGTTCAGTGGTGTCCAATAATTCATAAACGCAGAAAATAAAATTTATGAACTCATCCAAAAGCAATCATTTACGGCCATACCTGCTTGATGAATTGCTTGTATAGGCAAGGCACGACACATTTGAATTATAAATGATGAAATGTGTTTTCAAAGGCCTTTAATTTGTCGTACTCAGACCTGCTAATCAGGAACATCTATCAAAGCTTGTGGTTGGAGGTCAATCTAAAAAATAATAAGTTATAAAAGGGAAATAATAAATCCAATAAATCTGTTACCTCTTAGTGGGGTTTAGTCACTAATAAGGACACGCAGAAATATACTAATAAAAGAAACGCATACAGATAAAATCACCCACACAGCAAAGACAAGAGCGCTCCTCCTTACAATCAGGCAGTCAAGTCAAGGTCCTGGCTAAATCCGTGTTCAATGTTACTCCTGCAAGCAGAGCAACGCGTGAGAAGGCTCAGACATTAGGGATCAACAGCTGACCGTCATCTCTGTCCTGCACTGAAGGGACAGAAATAAATTCACCTCCATGCTGATTTAGATCTCGCCACATACCATCCTTCAACTCAGCCTTAGTCCCTCTTCATATGTCCACACAGCAAGTGGCAAGGACATTTGTCAGGCAGACGTTGAGTGAAAAAAAAGGTATATATTGTTACGTCAATGCTGCATGGGTGAAAAGCAGCATTATTTTAATGACCTGAAGACCTCGGTGTGCCTGAGCAGAGAGGGAAAGTTACACCTGGATGTTGTGGTGAATAATGCTCTCTTTCTTTTATGTATACGATGTGTCCTTTGATTCAGTTCCTCATTTTGCTGAGCACAGCAGGTGCAGCGCTGGCAGAGAAATATCTGTTTGTATCACTGCACACCCACCCCTGACTCTGGTTTATTGTTCTAGCGAGACTACAGGACTCTCTTTATTGCCCATTTGAAATGTTAGCTGCTTAAGTGAGTGAGTCAAAGCTGCTCAGACTATGGACACCCAATGTTCCAGAGACGCAGCTAGTCAACTCCGCTCAAAATGTCCCTCAAACTCTTTTTTGGCAGACAGAAAAAACAGAACTGGGAATAAAACATGGGGGGGAAATTTGATGAGTGGACAAAAGTCATGAAAACATCCAAATAGTCGGGCTGCAACAACTCGTCAACGCTGTCGACAAACATCGACAATAGAAATAGTCGCCAGATGTGTTTTTTCCGACCGAGTGAGGCATCTCACCATTACAATCTCTGCCGAGAGTCGCACATGCGCAAAAGCTTCTTTGCTGAGCGTCAACTAACAAAAATGGCGGCGTCTAACACAGCAGCTACGCGTACCAAAACATCTAAAGTTTGGGAGCATTCTAGCCTGGATTTGGCGAATAAAAAGATTACCTGCATTATTTGCAAAGCAGTCCTTGTGTATCATGGCAGCACCTCGCTGACGCTTGAACACTTAAAGAGAAAGCACGTCGCACAGTTGAATGAAACAGAGTCTGACTCACCTCGGTAAGATTTAAATAACACGAAAGCCAATCCGTTTTGTTTTGGATGTACATTGTACATTTTTTAACGTATTTTCGCTTTAAAAAAAGAGAAATGTAATTTTATGCCCGACTGTGCCTGACAAAAGTATTTGAATTTTATTTATGCATTTATGTCTATACTGACTGAGCACTGTGCCTAATTGGTGTTAGACAAGGCATTTTTATTTACTTTTAGTATGAATTGGCCTATCAGCAGCAAAGTTCAATAAAACATGCATTTTCCATTAAAGTACCCACCTTTGTTGTGTTTATTATCATTTTTCACACAATTAAAGCAATCTCATGTTAAATTTAAGAAGAATTTAATAATTATCCAATTAGCTGACTAACAGTCAGTGACTAGTCGACTATTAAAATATTCGTTAGTTGCAGCCCTAAAACGCAGCCCTGGAATCAACTTGTGTTGGATGACAGATGATGCATCAGCTCTTTGAGTGCGTCCTGACCACTTGATAGCAAATGTAGATGCAAAGATGGACTACGTAGACACAGCTGTGTGTTCACACTTGAGTACCTGCGTTCTAGTTATGGTTCCAGGAAAACTGACTGTTGAGGTTTGAATTCCAGTGTTTTCATTTTTAATCTGAAGGCTTGTGCAACAGCTATTTCAATTGCATGTTTAGGGATTTTAGGGGTGGAAAAAAATTAAATGAGTAATAATTTGACATTTAACTTTTCTGCTCATAAATTGTATCAAGTTCTTTTTTATGTCAACCCATTATATATATATATATATATATATATATATATATATATATATATATATATATATATATATATATATATATATATACTTTTTCATAGAATTAGAACTTGCATTATGTTGAAAAGGATGTTTTTTGGGTCGACTGTTGCTTCAGGGTTTCTCCCAACTAAAACATAGCTGCAGTGCAGAACTGCAAATGGATCCAAGCAGCCACATTTCCAGCAGAAGTCAGATGTGCTGGAATCAATGGAACCTAAAAACTATATATATATATTTATCTTCCGCTCTCGAGTTCCTGGCTAGAGCCAAAACACAGAGGAAGGGAAGGGGGATCCAAGACATCAATCCTTCAAATGATGAAACCCCCTTACAATGCCCTGCAGCATGTAAAACTGCTCGGTGTTAAATTTATGTCTGCCTGACCTCCTCTGGCTGAGATGATGGGATTATTTACTGCCATGCTGTCTGCATGCTTCTAAGATGCAATAGTGATGGACCTCCTTTCCAGATAATTATGGATATGATGGACACTTTTTGCTCCTGAGGGCAGCTAGGTCTGAGAGAGCAGAGCCAATCTTGGAAGGGTGACACAAGTCACAGAAGAGCTTCATACTGCATAATTGCAGTTGGCAGCTGTTTAAATCGGCTTACTGTGGGCCTCATAGTTTATCCAGAGCTGCTTCTGTAACTGTTGTGACAGAAACTTCAACCTTTAACTTTCTCCACTTCTGCAAACATGAGGCGGCTAGTTCCAGGTGTTTTTCATCTTTAGATCCCCAATTCTCCTCATTTTTGTTTATTATAAGCTGGAAATACCTCAATTATTAATGCCCACTAAAACTGGCCTTTATTAACATTGCTTAAACATAGAAAACTGAGAATATCCACTTCACAGACAAGCGATCATTATTTTAAGTTAAGCATAAAAGTTTTTACTTAATATGCTTTATATTTCATGCCATTAGAAATATGTTGAACTGAGGACCTGCACATCATCTGTTGTGTGTCAGCTACACCCTTCGCCAAGCACAAGCTGGTTTCTCATTATTTTAATTAATAAAATTTTATTTTAGATTGCACAGTTTCTGTTCAAGTTCCTGCTTAAATTCAATATTCCAAACTGTTACAGATACCCTAAATGTGACCACTAACATGTGTTCAGATGTTTTTGTGTGAGATCATCTTGACCTATTCTAAAATCGTAAAACCAAATGGAAAGCGTTGCATCTCCTTCCATTTTGTGCTATTTGGTATGCTAAATAAAAGAACCACCATCAAAGCATCATGGTAAAGACTTGTCTGGAAGTGTGCAAACACCTAAACAGGTGTGTAAGTTCTCTAACCCTAACCCTCTTGCCTCCGATTGGCTAACAGCAACGCAACTCTACCACTGACTCAGTTTGCTCTGCAACTTGGATGTTTTATTTCCACAAATAACACAATTTGAAGACAAATGGATTCTTAAAATCTAAATTTGTGGAATAGTTTCCAACCAGTTACTCATCTGATGATGTCCAACAAAGAGCATGCACGACCCATAAGCATTCAAATGCAGCATGTTTATTATTTCTGTGAGGAGTTGAGATTTTGTAGTAACCCAAATTAATAAGAAAGGCAAAACAGAAGATCAAAAAAAAATATATGAGCCGTCAAATTTTGACTAAATCAGCGACTGCTTGAGCCCGTTTGTGGGTTTTAAAGGATGAGTTGATCACAGCTGATCACTGAGTAACATGTCATAATCAAGATGATGGATTACAGAATCATCCTGCTCTCTGCATCAAAATCCTTAAATGAACCTGCTAGTGTGAGCAATAATACCATATCAGACCAGCAGAAAGCAATGACTCATAGTTTAACTCGACTCCCACGTTTCTCGTCTAACGTGTAACTTACAGTGATTTAAAATGACACCTCCAGATTCCCCGAGTGAAGACGAGTGGTTTGCCTCACTATACATTCAGCAGAGTGGATCAGTGTGTGTTCAGGAAGCCTTATCAGAGCCTCTGCAGCTTGGTGCAAACTAAATGAGAAACCCATTTCAAGACTGAAGTTATTGGTAAAGCAGTGAAGTAGAAATAGTACAATAGAAATCACTACCTGCCTACATGCATGTCCGCAAGCCTGTCATCCATCAGGTGTGCACACATCAGCCCTATATCTTCCTCTGTCCCTCTGGATCAGACTCTTATCAGAAGAATTCCCCTTGGTTGAAGAATCATACTTTATGCAGATGCTCAGAATCATATATACCCAATACACGCTGCCTGGTTCACTTAAAAGAAAAGATTTAAAAGCCAAGCTAATATATTTGGTCTTCTGGATTCTGCTGTTTGTGATCATCTTCCACCAAAACCAATCATTCAACCAAGGCGACAGATGGGCAATACTGTATTTGTCTGTGTGTGTTTATTGGTCAGCAGCATTGGCATCATTCATCATCCACTGGATGAATTTTATTGAAACTCACAGAAAGTCTTTACTTGATGCACATTTACAACCGATTAACTTTAGCAGCCAACTCAATTCAAAACGCCTGTTATAGATAATTGTATCAGCAGATATTGATAGAAAACGTTTGTGGCTGCACGCGATCTGACCACTAACTCATCACTCAAAATCTTTGTTTTAGTCTTTTCTATGAACTGTTGAAGTCAATCCTGTATACAGGTCGTTCCAAAAAAATAGCATATTGTGATAAAGTTAATTATTTTCTGTAGTGTACTGATAAAAATTAGACTTTCATATGTATTAGATTCATTACACACAACTGAAGTAGTTCGAGACTTTTATTGTTTCTAATATTGATGATTTTGGCATACAGCTCATGAAAACCCAAAATTCCTATCTCAAAAAATTAGCATGTCATGAAAAGGTTCTCTAAACGAGCTATTAACCTAATCATCTGAATCAACTAATTAACTCTAAACACCTGCAAAAGATTTCTGAGGCTTTTTAAAAACTCCCAGCCTCGTTCATTACTCAAAACCGCAATCATGGGTAAGGCTGCCGACCTGACTGCTGTCCAGAAGGCCATCATTGACACCCTCAAGCAAGAGGGTAAGACACAGAAAGAAATTTCTGAACGAATAGGCTGTTCCCAGAGTGCTGTATCAAGGCACCTCAGTGGGAAGTCTGTAGGAAGGGAAAAGTGTGGCAGAAAATGCTGCACAACGAGAAGAGGTGACCGGACCCTGAGGAAGATTGTGGAGAAGGACCGATTCCAGACCTTGGGGGACCTGCGGAAGCAGTGGACTGAGTCTGGAGTAGAAACTTCCAGAGCTACTGTGTACAGGCGTGTGCAGGAAATGGGCTACAGGTGCCGCATTCCCCAGGTCAGCCCACTTTTCAACCAGAAACAGCGGCAGAAGCGCCTGACTGGGGCAACAGAGAAGCAGCACTGGACTGCATCAAGGTGCCAGAGTCTGGAGGAAGACTGGGCAGAGGGAAATGCCAAAATGCCTGAAGTCCAGTGTCAAGTACCCACAATCAGTGATGGTCTGGGGTGCCATGACAGCTGCTGGTGTTGGTCCACTGTGTTTTATCAAGCGCAGGGTCAATGCAGCTAGCTATCAGGAGATTTTGGAGCACTTCAAGCTTCCATCTGCTGAAAAGCTTTATAGAGATGAAGATTTCATTTTTCAGCACGACCTGGCACCTGCTCACAGTGCCAAAACCACTGGTGAATGGTTTACTGACCATGGTATTACTGTGCTCAACTGGCCTGCCAACTCTCCTGACCTGAACCCCATAGAGAATCTGTGGGATATTGTGAAGAGAAAGTTGAGAGACGCAAGACCCAACACTCTGGATGAGCTTAAGGCCGCTATCGAAGCATCCTGGGCCTCCATAACACCTCAGCAGTGCCACAGGCTGATGGCCTCCATGCCGCGCTGCAATGAAGCAGTCATTTCTGCAAAAGGATTCCCGACCAAGTATTGAGTGCATAACTGAGCATAATTATTTGAAGGTTAACCTTTTTTGGATTAAAAACACTTTTCTTTTATTGGTCGGATGAAATATGGTAATTTTTTTAGATAGGAGTTTTGGGTTTTCATGAGCTGTATGCCAAAATCATCAATATTAGAAACAATAAAAGGCTTGAACTACTTCAGTTGTGTGTAATGAATCTAATAGATATGAAAGTCTAATGTTTATCAGTACATTACAGACAATAATGTACTTTATCACAATATGCTAATTTTTTGAGAAGGACCTGTATTTGTTAGCAAATGAAACAATGGATGGATGATTAATACAACTTTCTAAAAGAAATGAATGGATGCTGTTGCTCACAGTTGGAACCAACCCAATTCAAAAATGCCACCAAATCATTTAAAATACAAAAATTAGTTCTAAGTCTGGCCAATTTGCAAATACAAAGAGATCATCTGCTTTACTACCTGAGAATCATTCAAAGCACAAAGATTGTGCAAAATTGCAATACTACTTGAATTACTCATATTTATATATTGACATCAACAGATAAATATTTATGCAAAGACTGAATTATGATGGACCGTTTGATCTTCGTGTAAAGCTAAGCCACAAATCTAGAGTGAATGAGGTTTGACCGTGTTGTTGGGTTTTAAGTACTTTTTAGGCCACGCAAGAGACATTCTTCACCACTAATATGAATTAGGTCTCAAATGCATTTCTATGTAAGATAGGTTACCATGGATTCGGCCCATAGTTCAGAGACAGCGTCTGCTGAAACATCAGCAAAGAGCCAACTGCTGAGACATTAGAACTGAAAATCAGCAACAAATGTAACATGATGGCTCTAATAAATGCAGCTAAATCATGTTTTACTGGATGCACCATAATGCAAGTGATATTAGCTTTTCTTTAACTTAAGTGTGTAACTAAGAGCTTGTTCACTGGGTTTAAGAAGGTGTTTTCTTACACTGATTTGATTTCACAGCTAGTGTTTCATTGATGTTTAAAGCTTTAGAGCAGTGCTTCCCAAACTTTTTTCACAAGGACCCTTTTTCTTTTGTCCAAGGCGAGCCAGGGCCCCCCAACCCCAACTTCCACCCCATGCACACAATTAAAATAATAATCACAAACGTTATGCAGACATACAGAGTTAGGCCTCTTACAGAGTTTTAATTGTACTATTGGGTGTCAGTGCCTCGGCTGCTGCTGTGGATCTGCTGCTGTCCCCCTGATGCATTTCCTTATCCTTATCTTAGCTGGTCTGGCTCATCTGATCTCAGCCAATTGTGTTTTTTTTTCTTTACCATTGGGAAGGGGGCATGTATGTATGTATGTGTGTGTGTGTGTGTGTGTGTGTGTGTGTGTGTGTGTGTGTGTGTGTGTGTGTGTGTGTGTGTGTCGGTGGAGCAGTGTTTTGAAGGGTTTTTATTGTCAGACTGTTTTTAAAATTCTGAGGATGGGAGGGAATGTGGGTATGTGGGGCCTTTTTAATTTGTTAAGCACTTTGAGTTGTATGTATTGCAGGATTAATTGCTATTTAAATAAAGTTGATTGATTGATTGATTGATTGTTATCTGAATTTTATACATTTTTACAAATATGATCTCGGTAACCTCACAACCTCAGCACACACAACATTGGAGAGACCCTTTTGGGGAGGGTCACGGACCCCAGGTTGGGAAACCACTGCTTTAGAGTAACTCAAACCATTTGAGTTTTTCGTTTTTATGTTTGGATTTGATATGTAGTTCCTGAAGACAATACACCTTTACCCCGTTCATCAGTGCTAGTCGCCATTTTACACTGAAAGCATCAACAGTGTGGTTTCGGTGTAAAATCACCAGTAACTTTCATAATAAAAGTACTGCAGCAATGTAGTTTCATATATATGAAGCTTTGATCCATCACATCTTTTCTGTGTTCAGCTAACCTCCTCGTTGGGACGTTTCTAGCTGATGCGAAAACACCATTTAAGCTAATCAAACTTCATATTTAGAAATGTGTAAAAATGGTTTGGCTTTGTAACAACCTGCCAATAAAAATGTCCTTAAGTACAATTTCAAAACGGTAGGCAGACTTAACTTCATTGGTTCGATTTAGAGTGTTTTTAAAGCTTAAATACTCAAACAAATCTGCATATTCATTGTTTTTGTTGTCGATTTGATGACCAGAAAGACCGGACATGAAGCTATAAAGATATCAACATCCAAATGAACAACATGAAGGCATTACACGAGGACACACTTGGAATTTGAACCAAAAACAAAATAACATACAACTAAAAAGTACATTTAAAGAAAACAATGCAAGAAATTGATCCAGCCAAAGCTAACTGGTTAAACTCCTTAACCACACCTGGTGTTTGTTACATTTTTACTGTTCACCTTCATCTCTGTTCCACCTGCTGTGTCTGAGAACTCTCAGGGCCTTTTGTAGCTCTTGTTGAGGCCTGCGAGCTCTTGCCTGATGATCCCAGGAGTAAACACATTTTAAATTGCCTGAATTAGAGGACTGGAGGAAATGGCTGCTGCTAGCTGAATGTGCCTCACTGACATTGGGGAACCCTGGACTAACTTGTGTCCCTCCTCACAAACACAGTGACTTTGTGGGGTGAAACTTAGAAATTGGAGGCAAATAAGAGAGTAAAATATGTTAAGTAGACCTTTTAAACTAGAGAATGAACCTTAAAGTTGTTAGCTCAAACAGTTAATATGTCAAATGTTTCATTACTCTGTGAAGAAGAAGGAGGATCTGCAAAGATGGAATGACACTTTGTTAGGTTTTGGATCTCAGGAGGTCTTCAGGTTCTCCATGGATCAGGTCTGGGTTCCTTAGATGAACCGTAACAGCTACACAATTAAGAGTGGATGTTTTAGATCAGGTATACACAACCCTGGTTCTATAGAAAGCTCCTATCCAACAAGTTTTAGTTGTTTCCCTGCTCCAACACACAAGATTCAGTTGCTGAACTACCTGTTCAGCAGCTCATCAAGGTCTGTAGGAGCCTGTTAATCACCACTGATTCAAATCAGGTGTGTCGAATTAGGGAAACAACAAAAACATGTAGGTTGGGCACACCTGTTGTAGATGTATCAATGACTAATTTGGTAAAGCATTCAGTGTTATAGAGAAAATCTAAATCAGTTTCGGATTTGTAAATCTGACCCCCTATTATATAACTATTATTTTCAGAGTTATGCAGAAAAAAACATGTCAGTGCATTGAACTGCATTTGACATTTGTCAGGTTTAATGTACTTTCTTTATTTCCTCCCACACCTTTTATAGATCAATGCTGCACAATGATGACACCTAAAAAAAGAGAAATGAGTGGTGAAAAAAGTCTTTATTCGTTCTCGTCAGTCAAGGAGAAAGAGTAAATCCATTTATGTGGGTTTACCTTTCTCTAAAATTCCATCAGTAGATGCATGACTAAATAGGAATTCATCTTTCGTTCTTATGTTTTCCACTTAAGACAACAGGTCAAAGCCGCTTCAGCGGCAAAGAGCTGTGGGTGGGAGTTTTTCTTTTATGTAAAGGCAGCAGCGTTAACACCTAATGCATCTCTGCTAAATGTACTATAAAGACATTTAAATTTAATTAATAGTTAAAGTGACAATGTGTAGTTTTTTTTTACCATTAATCTCTGAAAATATCCATCAAAATGTTGTTGAAAGTGAATCAAATGATGCCCAGTTGTTAAAAAATATTGACGGCTTCGTAAAATATAACCATAAAAATACATCGGCGTGGGTCTAAGTCTCTGGGCAATGCCAAATTAGACACAATGATGAACAAATTACACACGAGCAAGCTGGGACGTAATTTTGGGGGGGGACGGGTGGGACATGTCCCCCCCACTTTTTCAAAAGGCAGTTTCGGTCCCCTTCACTTTTTTCCGTCCAAAAACAATGTTACGCTCCATTAAATGGATTTAATTGAGCACTAGGACCGAAACGGAAACCGGTTTCCTATTAGACCCACCCAAAAGCTAATCTATTGGCTCTGCTGATACTTGCTAACGTATTATTGGCTGTTGCTGCTGTCACTCAAGTTGTAAACAGTCAGAACGTGCTCACGTTGTTTTGCTAGTTTGGAGCCGCTAGGGAACACCGGTACTGAGTCACATCGTCAACTAGACGCTGTGTAATATCAGAGCTCAGCTCAGCTTCCACTACATAACATTTGAATAAGTGTTCATTTGTGAGTCTTTGGTAGTTATGCACAGCCAGGCGGCAGCATGTCAAGAAACGAAAGTGGATATAAGAGACTTCTTTCAAAGTCAAAACGTAAGTTGGAACATGTGACACCGCTGCATTAAGCTCAGACTCACCTCCTCCTTCACAAACATACTTAAAACTAACTTTTACAAACTCATCTCCTCCACATAACTGACTCCTCAGACACAATTTATTCGTATTATTATAATTATTATTATTTATTATTATTATTACTATTATCATGATTATTATTACTAGGAGTAGTAGAAGTGTAACTTCAAAACTTTTATCATTTAACTTTATTGTAAACTTATCTATTGCAATGTATATGTTCACATTAAAAAGCTCTGAAAAATGAACAGTATCATCATCGTCAACAGATTTTTTTAAGCTTAATGTCAAAGATGTACACTTTTCATTAGATTTATCTTATTTTTCCATTTATTTTTTGTGTGTTGAAATGCAACAACTGTTTAAACACGTTTAAGGGAAAAAAAACATATTTAATATGTTTTTATACACTCAAATTGGTAATGAATAATTTACACATTATATTAATAATAATTGTGAATCATACTAGAACCATCCTGTAAATATTTCTGTTTGTTCCATTCCAAAATCTCCCACTGTTTATAGTTCATGCATCTTTTTTCAGGTGACTGACAGAGATGCAGGAGGAGAGACCGGTGAAGGTACAGCAGGAGAGGCTGTAGGAGATGGAGGACGAGAGCCTGGAGGAGATGGAGCAGAGGCTGGAGGCTCACAGGTGAGGTTGAAATAATGAAGATACGATAGACATAAAATTGATCATTGTGACAAATGTTAGGGTGATGATCATGTGTAAAACATTAGTTCAGCATGTCCTCTAACACAGCAAATGAAATAACGGCCAGATCTCAGGAGGGACCGTTTATGTATAAATACTTTTTATACTTTTGACTAGGCCTGGGAAAGTAACACATTTTGCTGGATGATATTTTGTCCAACAAATTGTTGATGATAAACGATATCATTGTCAACATTATCTAGACCAAAATAACCACTAATATAATGTTAATATATCATAATAATGCAAGTACACCCTTTAAAATGCAACAAATAAACCTTCATTTAACATTGAAATGTCCAGAACCAGAACTTCTAAATGAATAAAAATAACAAACAAAAATTAAATAAAAAAAAGAATCTCACTCCCTGTTAGAAAATGTTGCACCAAAAACAATAAAAAAAGACCCAAAACAATAAATACAATGGCCTATCCATTGTCAACAGCCAAAACTGCACTTCAATAATGATAATAAATATTAATGATAATAGAGTTGTACATTTTTTAACTTTGATATATATATATATATATATATATATTGAGGATGGAAAAATTATTGAGATGGGCATGTGACGTGTCAAAGGGTCTTTACATAACACCCCCACCCCAAATCCGCACAAGCCTGCTGTGTCCCCCCCACTTCTGAAATCAAAATTTCGTCCCTGCGAGCAAGTAAATTGTAAACAAAACGTTCCGGTGGTATTCGTTACTTATGGTTTTTTTCTGTTTATTCCTTAAAATGTGTATATATTCCGCATTTAAATAAATAATTTAACTAATTCTGTTTTCTTGTTGTTTACTTTTTATTCTTATTTTTTATGCTTCTGTAATGAGTGTTATCGTTGCTGCGACACCAAGTTTTCCCCACTCAGGGACAATAAAGTGATTTTCTATTCTACTCTTCTATCTGTGGCCTTTCCAGTTCCTGTGTTACTGTAGGTTAAATCTTTTCTCACGAGCCAACAACAAAAATCAAAAAAATATTTAATTTTAAATGAAAATGCAATATCACACCTATTAACTTTCATGTTTTGGAGTAGAAAAAGTGCATAAAAACCAAAATAATTCAAGCTGAGTTTGCTTTGCTCTAATTTAATCTGATGCTCGCCTGTTCTAGCCAGATACCCACTTCTCTGGGGTTGGGCTCTGAGCTGAGGAAGGAGCTGTGTTGTTCTGTTCATCTTCATCACAGACAACAGTTAGCTCACATAGGTTAGTGCTGCTGAGCATGGAGAGCATCTGAGCAGCTTGACCTTGCTGTTGGGTCAGTATGTCAGGGAGAAGAGATAAAAGCTGCAGCAGCCAGAGTCATACTGACTTGAGCGTGTCACTGGAGTTAGATCAGCTCTGTCTGGAAGTTGGTTGGCGAACATTCTCTGTCAGCCATGAACAGATTACTGAGCAGTTAAAATATACGTTTCTGGCCTTCAAAGTCGGCAAATTGCTGAGTAAACTCGGCACCGAGTAAAAGGAGTGTTTTCAGTTTGTCCGAGACAGAGAGGAGGGTAATGCTGCTGACACTGGGCGATACCGGCAGCACAGACTGGAAACACAAAGGAGGGGGCGCGCTTTGACTGACGTACTAACGTCGTAAAGCGCTGTAGGATTTGTAGTCTCTGTGGCCAAACATGCCAGCGGGCCTTATATATTTGATATTTGATCTCTCGCGGCCCAAATTAAAATAGACCACGGCCAAACTTGGCCTGAGGACCTGAGTTTGACACATGGGCACTAGGTGATAAAGTTATTGAATTCATGTCCTGTGTACAATTTGTGTCAAAGATTTCTAACCTGCCTCTTGAACTTATAGATCTATAAGGAGAACTTAAGGACCTCAGTTTAGGTTTTATCTCAAACAAAAAAGCATTTGAAATTTCCAAAGAAAATGATTCAATGGCTATGGAACTTCCTCGTTGATTCTTTAGGTAGTTTCCCCCCTTTTTAACTCTTTCACTGCCATTGACGACTAAAGTCATCAATTGCGTTTTTAACGGGGCAAGCTTGAGAACGAGCTTGTGCACCTTGAGAGTAAGCATCACGGCTCTAGAGTAAATTTTCTCCCGTGTGTCGCACGTCACATGATCAAGAAGCAGACAATCCATGACTTAGGAGATTGTTTTGGGAGGGTAGTGTTCTTTTGGTGTTTTGGGTGTTTTCATGGTAATTAAGCACAATATTCTGTGACTCTTCCAAAAACAGTGAAAATGTTTCTGTTCAGACAACGGCTGGCAGTGAATGAGTTAAATATAGAATTTTCTTTTTTAAACAATTAAACCGACCGTTATCAAAGCTTGGTCCCGATTGCTGGCATTAAATCAGTCTTGTTGGTGAACGTTGGACACAATTTTGTTCTTTACTTTTATGGACAAGATTTCTAGGTGCAGCTAAGGTGGTGAAGAGATCCGTTTTGGTGGCTTAAGGATCAGGAGCCAGCTCTTCTAAATCCCAGACCATTGTCTTCAATCTGAAAAGGGTAGAATGCCTTCTCCGGGTCAGGGACGAAGTCCTACCCTATGTGGGTCTATCTCAAGGTCTTTTTCACAAGTGAGAGAAAGATGGAGCACAAGATCAATAGGCGGATTGGTGCTGCATCTGCAGTGATTCAGGTGTTGTACTGGATAAGCGGACAATGGACGGACAAAGAAAATTTGGGAATCAGCTCAGACTCAGGTTTCAAGTCTACAAGCCTATAGTGTTCAGGGTACTTAAAAAATCTATTTAATGAAGTATTGCTCACAATTCTCTTGGTTAGACAATTAAAATTAATTAATGGGAACTAGTTACATACCAGATAACTGATAACATTTTTATTAGCTTAAAACAAACAGAAAAACTGTAAATGTGTAAACAATAGCCACAACATTTAAAAATAATGAAAATAAGATAACAGAAGGTAAAAGGATAATAAAGCAGTTTATTTATACTTCACTAAAAGAAGTGCATTTATATTTCTAAGAAAAATAATGTCTGTCATTGTATGTTGGATCCTCGCCAGAACAATTTTATGAGTCATGCTGTTTAGTGCACTTAAACACATGTTGAATCAAGAGAAGGAACCATCTGGACTGGGATGATTAAATCCCCTCTTCCTGTCTTCTGCCTTCAAAAAGCCAATTTGTGAGAACGTGTGTCTCATTTCTATTAAAAATATTTTTCTGAAAGCCCTCGTCTGCGTGGACAAAGGTGAAAGCTTCTTCAGACGTCTTGTGACCTTTGTTTCATTGGGTCAATGTGATCAGACAAAAAGACATTTAGAAGATATTTTGTTCACTGTTCAAGAGATGAAACAGTTCTAGTTTTATAAAAATTTGCTCGAGTATAGATGCTCTTGATGAGCATATTGATGACAGATGGGCCCAAAGTTACAAAGGCTATCATCAGTAACATATGACGTCACCAAGGACTCAAATCCTGCAGTGGCAGACATGTCCCCCTGCTTAAGCCAGCACATGTGAAGGCCTATCTGAAGTTTGCTTGAGAGCATTTGGATGATCCAGAAGAGGATCAGGAGAATGTCATATGGTCAGATGAAACCAAAGTATAAACTTTTTGATAAAAACTCTGCGTGTTGTGTTTGAAAGAGAATAAATGATTAGTTGCAATCAAAGATCACCATACCTACTGTAAAGCACGGAGGTGGAAACATCATGCTTTGGGGCTGTTTTTCTGCAAAGGGACCAGGACGACTGATCCGTGTAGAGGAAAGAATGAATGGGGCCATATACCATCAAATTTTGATGAGATTAACCTTCCATCAGCAAGGGCATTCAAGATTAAATGTGGCTGGGTCTTTCAGCACGACAATAATTCCAAACACATCTCCGGGGTAATAAGGAGGAGCTTCATAAGAAGCATTTCAAGGTCCTGGAGTGGCCTAGCCGGTCTCCAGACCCCATAGAAAATATCTGGAGGGAGGTGAAAGTCTGTGTTGCCTGGCGACAGTCCCAAAACATCACTATTCTAGAGATCTGCATGGAGAAATGGGCCAAAATACCAGTAAAAGTGTGTGAAAACCATATGAAGACTTACAGAAAGCATTTGGTCTGTGTCATTGCCAACAAAGAGTACACAAGAGTTTAACTTATTTGCCACCATAATTTTGCAAATAAACTTTAAAACCAATAAGATTTTTTTCTCTCTCAGAGTTGAGATAAGGAAATTGCAGGCCTCTCTCATCTTTTCAAGTGGGAGAACTTGCACAAATGGATGCTGACTAAATACTTACCGGTATTTTTGCCCCACTGTATTCAGAGAGACTCCGGAATTGAACTTTACCAGAAACATATTTTTGGACATTCTCATAAAATACACACAATTTCACAAATCAACTTTTTGTCTTGACTTTGACCATTCTTTGGTTTATGTTGCTTCCAGTGCAACATTTTTAAGTCCAGAAACAACATTAATTAAATGAAACAGGACAAATGATCTCACCTAACCTGCTCACGTTAAGAGTTTACCCTATGACGCACCAGCTGCAGCGGACTGATATTAACTAATTAGCAGTAAAGAACTGGGGTCCCTATTTCTCCAAGCAGGTAGAAACTGAGACCATTAAGCAGTAAACAGAACCAATTAATGAAAAAAAAATTAATAAGTGGTGTTTTTCCTCGAGTTTTTGCTTGGGAGGCTTTTCTTTCTCCTATTTGGGTGACATATCTGGCACCACTAGAGGGAAGTTGTCAAAAGTGAAACAGAAACATGTCTTATAAAAGTGGAGACACATTATTTATACTGAAGAAGCATGAACAGACTGATAGTTTTATGCCTCCTTTTGCATCCAGATTATTATAAGACACAAGGTGTAAATAAATAAAAAGTGAATGCACCAGTGAGACTATGCAGTAAAAAACACACTTCATCCATTTCAGTTTTATATCTTCTTGAAGAACTGGTTCTAAAATTGGTGATATTTAATCTAGTTGGAATATTTCTTTCATTTGAATCCTTTCCAAGCTGCCTTATTGATGGGATGAAACCAACAGTTTCATTCAGACGTTAGAGCTTTAAAATTTTACAACAATTGGCAACTTCTCCATCAGCTAGCTGTCGACTACAATAACATCTTTGAGAGCCTGAGATTTACAGCTTGGCTTTGTGGCCTCTCTAGATCCGGGGCGAAGCTTGCACATTATGCCCAAGAGTGTCACTCACCACATGCATACAGGATGAGCTGCCTCCAAGCTTCAAATTATGATTTATTTTGTGCCATGTCATGTTTCTGATATGTACTTTTTTTAATATTCCAAGAGACAAAGATTGTAGTTTAGGCATTGCTCAAGCCTAAACGTAACCTGTAATAACTACATTCCAGAGCAAAGTTGAAAAGGAGGAGTCATCATATGCATGAGTCTTAAAGAATCAGTCTGAAGATTATTTCCAAGCCACTAGGTTTGAGGTGTGTTCAACGGCACCTTCACTGTTTGAAGACCTGAATGGGTTAATAAATGCATAGGCTATATATGTAATTAATGTGTTTATCGGAACATGTGGAGGTAGAGGAAGGAATTTAGGCCAGTTGGTCACATGTATAGTACAGCAGAACTCAGAGCACCCTGGAGTACTGCTTGTAGAGGTGGCTAATTGGGGAACATTAGGGAAACACAGTTCATCACTGTACTTTCTTTAATTACCAAAGCCCTTGTGCATGATGAATTATGGGTCAGCTGAACTTCTTTTGAATAATTTCAGTCCAATAGCAAAGTTAAAGTGGAATATATCACGACTTTAGGTGTAAATACTTTGTACTCTTAATAGAATTCATGTTGGAGAATCCTGAATATGAAAAGAAATGGGTTAGCAGGGGTTAGCAAAACAACAGATCATGCCGGTGAGTTTGCGGTTTAACTACTCATTGGAAATGTCTGAATACATACTGCACTGATGGGTGTAGGCTAGTTTGATCACATGCTTTGGATGGTGTGGTATCACATGAAGAGTTTGGATTTTTGCAATTAAGTCAAAATGTTGCTCAACTAGGAATAACGCCAACAGATCCGTTGGTTGTGATTGTTGTTGACGGATTGCAAAAAGCATTGACCGGGGTGCTCTTAATAAGGTTTATAGAGGTTTACAATTTCCTTGTGTGAACCCCAAACCCGTGCAAAGTTAGTTGTTGCAGGTGTCTTGAACTTGCACAACAGGAAAAAAAAGTGTCTGATAGTTGACAGCCAAAACATGTATAGAAATAATTAATTTCTTCTTCATACATTCTCCTGCAATGCCCTGGTCCTGTAGAATGAGCCCTGGCATTTTTACTGTGATTGCCTATTTTTCTGTAAAATCACAGAAAAAGTTGCTCAGGTCAAGCAGGCTGCTTCATGCGCGTTCACGCTCAGGCATCGCCCGTAGCATTTGCTATCAGTAGCTTTAGCAGCAGAGATAGAGGCTTTTCCACTTTGTCGCTGTTCCTAACGCCTAGTGACAAAGCTAGCTACATTTCTGAGGACCCTTAGCTACATTCTGTAGAACTTTCTCCTAGATATTTCCTGCAAATTAGCAACAAAATAGCCATTTTCTCTCCGAATCGTTCTATGAATGTTGTTTCAGCTGTCATCAAGGATGTAAAAGCTACAGATATAAAGGATGTCAGTGGTGCTTTAGCTCACTTAGTAAGACGTTGGATTCCTGTGCAGGAGTCCTGGGTTTGATTCTGGATGTGAACATAGTTTATTTAGAGTTTCTTTTTTACATTAATGGTATTTTTTTTTTACAGTAAGATGCCCACATTTTTATTTGAGACTCGCCGAACGAAATTGAATTCACAGATAAAAAAGATGTGGGTTCAACTTTCATTTTGGAACGATTTTTCAAGCAAGTGAAGGGAATTATCTGAGCATGCAGGAGGACTGACCCATCATAAACCTTTGTCGGCTGTGCTGAAGAGAAAGGTACAGAACCAAATTATTTAATTAATTAGCTGCACGTTCTCCTGTCCTCTGTCCTCCAGGCCACACACACACACACACACACACACACACACACACACACACACACACACAAGACTGTCTCAGCTGTTATTTTTGTTAAGGAGTGTGCACGTACAGCATGCGCACCTCGTGCACGAGCCTACTATTTAAGCTGCCATTACGCTTTTGGCCTGAGGGGCAATCGCGAGCATAAACATTCAAAACTCTGTAAAGTCCCTTTAATCAATACATTTGCTATGGACTCTAGGAATGAATGCCTATGCTCGTAGCGAGTTTCATTTGGAATAGAAAGCGACTTCTTCCCTTTCCTTTGGTGAAGGAAGTGAAATGAAATAATCCACTTTAATGTTCTCTGAGGCAATGGAGCTAGTGTTGCTATTGTCTCGTAGCCTGAGTCACTGACACAGCGCTCAGTCAACCAGGCAACACGTCCTTTTGGCGCTTTTTTAAACAGGAAATGCAGATGGAGTGAGACCCCGGTTGGGGGGTGACTTGTTCTTTCAGATTAGGACCGACTAGAAACAGAAAAAACAATGCAACATTCCAAGGAGGATAAACAGGCATCAAAATGAAGATAAATAGCAAGTAAATCACAACATAATGAGATAGTTTGTAAGTAAATCGTGACTAGAATGTGTGCATGCCATTCAGGTGTGTTTGCAAATCCATACTGGTTTTCACATTTACAAAAGCATGTGTCAGTGTCATTTCAACTGGAAATTCACATTCTCTCACAATGAAGCATTCTTCACCTATCTCCAGTCACAGTGAATACTCTTCTAATCAAACTTTATTTGGAAAAAAAAAAGAAAAACTATGTCTTTATTCTAATTAAAACAGTGCTAGTAGAATGCATCCTCCCCTGCAGCAGACGACTACTGCTGGCAGTGCAAACATGTAGGAGAATGTGTGATCACTGAGAGCGTGCTGAACAGCTGTTCTGTCAGAAGGTTAGCAGTGATAACTTGCTTTGTACTTCTCACTCACACACCTAGAGACAACAGTGGGACTAACGTTCATGTACATTAAAAATGTAGATATTTGTCATCAATATCGAAACACACACTTTTGTTAACAGCATCATTTGTTCTCTAAACCCTGCTGTGACTACTGCATTTCTTTAAATTCAGTATAAGAAATTATTTATTTTCTTTTTAAGGACATGCATGCTTTTTCGAGTTATAATCAGTGCTTTGATTTTTTTCCGACATCTGCAGCTAAAGATCATGATCAGATCTGCTGAAATATACCAATTTATACACATGGAGATTAAATCTACCAATGAATCTTGAGAATTATGAGCACTGCTCAGTAAATACATTTCATCTATAAAAGAAAGCATCTAAAATGCCCTTTTTCAGTAACACTTGCCTGATAATTATGAATTTAAACCAATAATTATTGGCATTGATGCACTTGTGTCTTCTGCCACAAGAGATAACGACAGCTGATCCACAGTTTGGACTTGCAATTACTGGAACTTTCTCTGATCGTTAATCATTAACTATTCCCTGCTGATTAATTATACCAAATTATGAAGAGGCTCAAGAGACACAGAACTCTGCTATAACATGTTGTGTGTGTGCATATTGACACCAAAGCTCCCAAAATGATTAATGCTCCTTTTGCTGTATTGTGAACTCCTGAGAACTTCTGGGCTCTCTTCTATTATCTGTACAGATTTTACTGTATTTATACTTAATAAATAATGATCATGAAAAAAGTATTTTAAAAGTCAGATTGCTGAACAATTTGAAGATATTTTATTACCTAAATATTTTAGAAATATGCACTAAATTTTACAGAAAAGAGTATGCTTGACTAAAAACACAAACATAATTGTTATTATTGGCTCAAATTATTAAATTATTACAAAGATTTTTTTCATTGTTCTTGTCCTGGTTTTAAGGGAAATTACAGGATCTGTCATGAGTTTATTTTCTCAATTTTAATGCCATTTTGCTAAATATTACATGAAGACTTCAGAACTAGCATTTTACAAACCAAGGCTGGCGTTGTCTCTTAGTTTTATCACACTTAAAAAATTAAGCATTGTAATTGAGAAAAATGCGTTAGTAAAGCCTTTACTCTGTACAAATTACCTTATCAAAACACAAAAATAAATCATGGGCCTCACAGGACAAACTGCTAATTCTAAGGCTCTGAAAATGTTTTTATTCAGCAAAAATTAAGATAATGATAAATGACCTGCACTTGCAGGTCAGCACCATTCTGAGTCAGAGGACTCCAAAATGCTCATTCATCTATTCACACACTGGTGGTGAACTGTAGCCACAGCTGCTGTGAGGCACACCGACAGAGGTGAGGCTGCTACACAGGCGCCGCCAGGTCTGACCACCAAAATCAGGTAAAGAGAGTGAAGTGTCTTTCTCAAGTACCCAACAACTGAAGAGGCCTGGGTTCAAACCAGCAACCCACCGATCACTGGCCCAAGAATGCCTCTAGTGGTAGAGGAGGTCACCATGACAGATTAGTTTTATTGTAACTCTTTATCAGTTTCCTGGAAAGCAGGGGTTAGTCCACTGAAAAGTAAACAGCTGAACTGTTTTATTATACTGTTAAAAACAGAAACAAGGTCCCTCTGAAGCATCGTTGACTATAAAACAGAAAAACCAAACACAAACTGCAACAAACAACTGTTTGTTTTTCACTAGTACACACCCAACCTCCTGATTCTATAATGCCCTTGACTGCACCAACAAGGACAGTTTGACTACAACAGCAACAAGGACTGGACCTCAACACACCTGTTGCATTTTAAAGCACCTCAGAAAAGGCAGCTGCTTCCCAACAGCCAGAGGGAAGCTAACCATAGATCTATTTAAAATATGGCTGCATGGTGGCGCAGTGGTTAGCACTGTTGCCTCGCAGCACGAAGGTTGCAGGTCCGAAACTCATTTGCTGCCTTTCTGTGTGGAGTTGCGTTTTCTCCCCATGCATGCGTGGGTTTCCTCCGGTACTCCGGTTTCCCCCACAGATCACAACATGCCCTATAGGTTATAAATTGTAAGTCGCTTTGGATAAAAGCGTCTGCCAAATAAATAAACATAAACATAAAATATGGTAAAGGTGATGGCCACCTTTTATGTACTGCCATGACAGTACGAAGCATCGGATCAGTCTGCAAATCACCTTGGCTTTTACAAACGGTGACCGAACGTGGTCCAATTGGGAGAGAAATGACGCTTTAATGGTTGTGCAGGCGGAAACTCCAGGCAGGAAAGCAAATAAGAAACAATTGTGATGAGGAGGTTGTTCAGTTTAAATCTCCCCGGCGGAGCAAGAAAAAGTGGTTGGCTTCAGGATGTAATGAGTAATACGTCCGTCCCTTTCTTAAACCAGTGCTGTCACAATGTCCTTGTGCATGGGGCTTAACCCACCTGCTCTGACATTTGTTAGGTGGGCACCGCTGAGATTATACTGAGCTCTACACGGCAAACGGTGTGAGCAATTACAACATAAGAGCTGCAGACATTTAAAGACTGTGTGTATCGTGAAACAGTCATTTTAGCTACGTTTCAAATCTGTTTGAAAGCTGCAATTAGTGAATATTTTTCATTAATTTAGATCACAACAAAAAACATAAATTTGTTAGGTAACATTTACTTTGAAATATGGAACTAAAATAAAGATATATGCAACATTATTTAGTTTCTTGGCTTTTAACTAGATGAGATAACTATTGTTTGCTTTTGAGAGCATGCCACTTTAACAGATGAGAGGCTTAAGAAATC
This sequence comes from Nothobranchius furzeri, assembly GCF_043380555.1. Classification (NCBI taxonomy): domain Eukaryota; kingdom Metazoa; phylum Chordata; class Actinopteri; order Cyprinodontiformes; family Nothobranchiidae; genus Nothobranchius; species Nothobranchius furzeri. Next base: position 59,342,366 of record NC_091750.1, read on the forward strand.
ACACATAGAGCACACACACACACACACACACACACACACACACACACACACACACGTTCCCCAGCATCACTGTATTGATCCGTTTCTCGCCCACCTATAATTTCCCCCTCTAAAGCACGTGATTTCTCTCTCCTTGGAGAGCTGCGGCGCACGCTGGTGATTGGGCTTAAGCTTGTGCCTGTTGCTGCTGCTGCCGCCACTTCATGATTTAATCAAAATGAGACACTCTTTGACTTCGTCTTTGTTGATTTGTTTGCTCCGCTGCTTTCCCACCTGCACCTCCCTCTTTATCCATCACACCTCCCTCTCCAAAACATTTCTTTGTCTTGTTGCTCCTTTGCCAAAATCCCATCTGTGTTGGTTTAGCACCGAGACTCATGACAGATTTATTAGCAGGAGCTTCTTGTAAATAATGCATGTGATGCACATTCACATCACTGCTCTCAAGGAACAGGCTTTCATACTGATTATCATGCATGTGCACTGTACAAGCTGATGCACAAGCATTTAGCTAACCCTTCAGGGGAATCTCACAGATGGAAAGGCACTTGGTGATCCATTCTGAAAGTTCTCCCTTTGTCGTGCAGCCTGATCTAATTTACAGCCAAGGTAAACAGTGTCAGTCCAACTGTGGACAAGCACTGACACCAGTCTGAAGTTAATTGCTCTTTTTGGCTTCTAACTCTAAGTGTTGTTTGGGCTTTGGGCTAAAAGCAAAGCAAGAACATCTGCAATGCCATTCTGACTGCAGTTATTCGTTTTTACACAATACAATAAGTGTGAACCAAATTAAAGAGTTCCTCAGTAAGACTTGATGTTTTTGACAGATACTGACATTATAAAACTGTGTATCATATTAGGAGTAATCTAAAAACCCATAGGGTTCAAATAAAGGCAACTGGACTTTTTTGGTTAGTTGAAGATGTTTCGTTTCTCATCCGAGGAGCTTTATCAAGTCTGACTGGAAAATGGCAGTCAAGCTTAAAAACTGTAGCTTTGTATTGTTGCTTAAAGAGTAGAAACTACTTATGAACACCCCTTCTCCTTACCCCATGAAGAGTCATAGTTGTCATCATTAGGGCCTATTGTGTTGGGATGGTTGTTTTGATTAGATGCAAGATTTTGTAACCTAGACCGAACCTGTTTTTGAATTAGGTTTAGAGCTGCATTGTAGGTGCTGGAAAGGTGAAACATGAGTCCTCCTCCTCTGTTTAATGTAGGTTTTTCCTGTTTGACAAACAGTAACTTCCTTTACTCCTCCCTCAAACTATCTTTCCTGTCCAGAAAGTGTTTGTCATCTTCAAAAATGTGTCCCTTGTCCTTTAACTGTAGCTGCACAGCAGAGTCTTGACCCGAAGACTTTCCCTTAATGTTCTCGACAGTCAAACTAACGCCTTAACTTTAGTTTTATGCAGTCCATTGCAAATAATCTGTACCTTTTCAAACCAGAATCCTATCAAAGGCAGAGCCGTGGGGGGGGGGGGGGGGGGGGGCTTAAATATTTACAGGACATGGCCAAGGAAGAAGAATAAAAGGAAGAAGCTGGAAGGCAAAGGGACAGATAAATTCCCCCTTACAGCTTTCATGAGGCCGACACTGATCAGCTCTAAAGATGCAGAGCTTCATTTTTCGGTAATCTGTCATTGATTAGAACATTTCACAGATATGCGACTGGGCATTTTACATTTAACAGATCTTTTCCCATAACAGGTGGTAAATCCCCCAAAGCACACGTCTTTATTTGATTAAACTCTTTCTATCTCAAGCTTAAAGCTTGTATGGACAGCCGTGCGTTGTGTGCAGAAGCCATCTGCATTGCATTCTCTTCAGCTGTGCAAAAATCTGAATTTTAAATCCAGCATTGTGATTGATGAGCACTGTTCATGAATCCAAGGCTCTTTACTTGCAGTATAATTATCATGAGTGTATGCAGACTGATTTGTCTGAGGATTGCAAATTAACATCTTCCAAAAAAAATGTCATTACATTTTGCTTCCCTATCTCATTTTACTTTCACATTTCAAAGAGGCTAACTTTGACCCCAGACCACCATGCAGATCACATTAATTATAGAAAGATAGAAATCCTTCAGCAAGTTATTTGGCTTTATTTAAGAAGTTTCTGTTAATGATAACAAGCATCCAGCCAAGACCACAGCCTTATTGATTCTGATAGCAGAATCTTAACACAAAAAACCACAAATAATACTGGGTAAAAATTAGATTTCATGTCATGCTTCAATAGTTTTTTTTGGTTCGGGTTTTAATTGTATTTTTTTCTTTTCCAGTAAAAGTAACAAAAGTGAGACATTTATTAGCAGAAATGTCAAGCCCAACTCAATATTGACCCACTTCTATTGCCGACAGTAATGAGTCAAACACAAACAAATGAGTGCTATCCAAACACCAATGCCTTTTTGGGCCAAAGTAAAGAAACACTTTTGTCGGGATCTGGAGGTGGGCTTATGGAAATCAATGATCAATGAAAATGTTGAGAAGAGCAAACACTGTTAAAACAGTGTTGACATAATGGACGTTAAAATTCTGCTTCCAGAAATAATAGTGAAACAAACTAGGGCTGAAACAGATGATTCGAATGGTTTGATTCATTAAATTCCTTGATTCATTTTTTACTGATTCAAAGCTTCGTTAAATGTGCGCACCACAGTCTGAACACATTTTACTGGCGCACCATGTGGTGATCTGGGTACTGTGGAGGAAAATAGAGAAACCAGCAAAAACAGAAATCATTGTAGAAGGCAGAAATGGTCCAAAGTTTTGGATCGAGTTATCTATGGGCAGATTGGCTAATGGTAAGCTAACGCGTGGCACGCTGACTAATCACGATCAAGTGGAATTGAAATTAGTAATCTTGTAAAGGCGATAGATAAACAATTGGTTCTGAGAAAAGCTGGTTCATCATGTAAAATTCAAGCCACACCTCCTCACATCTGCATGTGCCACCCCATATCTGTGTCAGCAAACACTGGCTCACTGCTAATGCTAGCCTGAGCTGCCAACGTCATTGTTGGAGTAAAGAAACGCAACACATATGAATGCTGGAGCACCAATCACCTTCCAGGGTGTACTGTATCTAGACCAGGAGTAGACAACTTCCTTCCCGAGGTATGGTATCTAGCATGTTTTAGTTGTTGCTCAGCTTCAACACACCTGGGTTGAATCAGCAGGTGAGAAACAGTCTTCTGCATAGCTCCATAAGTTGCTGAACAGGTGAATCAACTGTATTGGAGCAGGGAAAAAACAAAAACATGCTGGCTAGAGGCCCTCGGACTATAAATGAAAACCAGATTAAGAACAAGATGAAAGGACGTCTTATGTACTGCCTGTCAAGATGAAAGTCACGAGATGCTTCACAAGAACAAAAAAAAAAATGGGGGTAAACCAGCCAATCAGCATGCAGCTCATTTAATATTCATGTCCTTTTTGAGTGGGGGGCTTTTTTTATGAGGTTGAATTTGTTCATTTTTCAGGGCTTCTGCGACATCGTGTGCATTTTCCAATTGTAAGTAATCCTGATTCTAGGACAGCTTTAAACGATCTAACAAGGTAGATCTAAAGTGGCGGTGGGAAACAAAACAGATTTCTTTTTTTTTTTAAAGAATCATTTCAGAACCCGCTCAGGCACCTGTCCCAAATTAAAGGCCATTTCACCTTTTGGGGAAAGGTTTGCTGGACTGCACCTTTATTAAGTAAAAAAGATGCAAATGTGTCAGTAATTAGGGCATTAATAGAGAAAATTCAAATTTGAATCAGAAATCTTTAATAAACTGGACAATAACCTGGTGACATGACAACTAGTGATGACAAAGTCCCAGCTGTCCGCTGTCTTTGACTTCAGCTGATAATTAGTACTTTCAAAGTTTTTTCACGTGTTTTCCAACCTTTGTTTTACCAGAAAGATCCCACTGAGATGCTGGTGGTCATCCTCCCTCATCCTTGTAATATTACAATGACATAAAGGTAATATCTGATTACCGTTATTACTGTATTCATCTTACAATGAATAAAAAGTCTTTTGTCACAATTTCAATACCTGGAAATCCAAAGTGAGGGGAAAGAGTCTGAAGAGATGAGTTCAATCCATTTTCGTTAATAACCCAACATGAATATTGCTATCAGATCTCAGACAGAAACATAATGCAAAAGAAAGACGAGATTGTTTTAATACCTAGTAAAACACCCCCACCTACACACAAAAGGCTCCAGACATCAAAGCGGTATCTCAGTGTTATCACGGATACAGCCAGCTGCTATTTTATGAAACAACCACTGCTCTTTGTTCATTGATAGCACCGACTAGACGTTGGGGGAGAAACTGGGAGGAATATGAAGACTGCAGTGTCCTTCAAAAATAATCCATCCAAACAAATCATTTCTGATGTGACGTTCTGAGAGAGTCGAGCTGTTTAGAGTCCTCTTCTGGGGAAAATAATAAATAAACATGCTTATCTGAGATTTAATCCTCCAACCGCTTTGTTTTTGGCCACAGAACCACTGAGTGAATACATTTTACCCAACAATAATACAAAAACAAAAACACACAATTAAAACTAAACTAAGAGGCTTGACAGAAATTCATTTTATTTTCTTTAAGGAAAGAACCACGGAACGTCAGTGAATTATACTCATTACAACAACATCAGAAAAAGATTCAATAACAGTCTCAAGTAAGGAAGAAATTTAAAACTTGCACCAGTTCAAACAGTCATTTCTTATTTAGATTTAGCATGACGATAAGGAACAGCTGCATGAACTCAAGATGGACTCGGCTCAGCCAACAAATGTCCAAATACCCTGTTCTTGTAACATGATGCAGAAGATAAAGGGAAAGTAGTGTTGTTTTCACCCTTTTTTGTTGCTCTGTTTAAATGTGGTTTAAGTAAGAACCATAGTCGGAGCAGAGCGCTTTTCCTCCACCCCTTCCACCACGTTAAGCTCTCATGGGGACGCCGAGGTGTTTCAGAAGGAAGTCTGGAGATCAAGTCCCTACAGGGAGTCTTGGGTTTGCCCTGAGGCCTCCTCCTAAAGGGACAAGTCCAAATCATCTCCCATGAGAGGCACTTGGAGGGCATTCCTGGCAAATTCCCAGACTACCCTGAACTGGTTCACTATAAATCAGAGAAGCAGCTCTTGTACTCTGCCCCATCCTAAAGAGCTGATCTCCTCACCCGTTCCCTAAGGGTGAGTCAGCCACCATCAGGAAGAATCTCGTTTCAGCTACTTGTTCTTCCCATCTTAATCAGAGCCATGAGCGAGTTCTGGAAAGTGGGCACACCAATCCGCAGGCCAACCTCAGGCTCCTCTGTGCTTTGGAACAGGAACCTGGGACAGGAAACGGTCCCAGTTCAGGCAGGAGTCCAAGCCACACCTGAAGTTATCAGTCCAGCTGTTTTAGGGTCATGATGTTTAACATCACTCAGTGCATATGTGGGCATCTAAGTGGAGCCATGGCATTAATAGAGCCAATACTTTAAATAGAGTGGTCCCTAATTTACTTGAAAACTGAAGTATTGTGTGTGTTTGACTCTTCAACGGTGCACTCTTTCATGCCATTAGCAAAACACAAATATTAGCCAGACGGAGAAAACGTAGATCATGCATAATGGCCGAAGAAATAGACAACAAGGCAGCAGCACTGTGCATTTGGTACATACTATACTGTTTGATGGTATTACATGTCAGAGTCGCATAGTCTTGTCAGTGGTGGATTTAGTAGTTTAAGGGATCAAGGCCAAGACATGAAGCCATCTGCAGCTTCTGCTCTGAACCTTTTTCTATCTTAACGTAGAAAATGGGCACAAACAGCAGCTTGTTGCTGTTCGTTTACAGCATTAATGATAAAGGTGCAGTATGTAAGACTATAGTGAACATTTTACAGTGAGAAAATCCCAAAAGAATCTAACGTTTCTGCCATTTTGGAAGGAAGGTTTTACTGAAACATGTTTCATATCCAGCTGGATGTGGGAACTGTCAGTTTTTCTCCTTTCAAAACAAAGCGAGGAGGGACGTAACTACTCTTTACCATCAGTGAGCGTGAGGTTGCCATGACTCCCGCAAGCTAATACTGCAGCACCGACCGCCGGGGGCAAAAAGCTCCAGAGTTGTTTAAAGTGGTTGCAGTAACCAGATTTTACCACAGGGTGATTTTTACATAATGCACCTTTAATGCAGCCTTTAATAATTGTTACTCAGTAGGATCCCACACAAACTAACACTCTCTTCCTGGCTTTTTTTACTTTTCAGAACCATTTCAACAGCTTCACATCATTTTTGCACAATTCTTTCATTTCTGATTGCTGTTTGCATCAGACGATAGACGTACTCATCAGGCGTTCACTTCCTGTTGTGTGCAGCTGGGCGAGAGGGGACATTGAAATGCCTTTGCATAAAGCAGTGTGATGCCTTTTGCTCAGCAAAGACATCTCTATATATGAACCTTAACATATGAAACATATTGGTACAATTTCCCAAACAAAAATATAAATCAAACTCTTACAAAAGCATAAAGTGGGACTGTATCTTTCTCCTACACACATGCAAACCAATGTCTTTCCAGAATAATGCTTTGCAAATATTAACTGTTCTGTCTTTTCTTTTTTCTGCCAGGGGGCATTTCATGATTAACAATGTTTGCATACTTGGAGACCATCATTAGCTACCTGGGGGACAGTTCAGAGCACAGAGAGCCTCTGTCCTGGAGTCGCAGCTGCTATTTGAGCAGACCTATTCTCAGGTGGGAACCGCTGCTGCCTCCTCCCATATTCAAGCAAAAATCTATTCATCAGCGATATAATGAGGCTCAGCTATACCTTTAGCATCAGTGGACACACGTTTGGTGTGAGGAGGATCCCACGGACTGTGGAGCAAGCCTTATAGCACTGCAATTAACTCAAAGTGGCTATATTCAAATATATGTGCATCAGCTAGTTGAACATTGCAATTAGAAGCTAGATGCATGTTACCATTATTAAAGATACAACAGATCAATTGTGCAACAGCATGTCCTAATCACATAAACAAACTAGGAAATATTTTGCAGGACGGTGCAAACCAGCTGAGAGAGATTTTCCTTACCAGCTTTCTGTTACTGGGAACTGCATCCACAGGTACGACATGAAAAATACCATCTTAATGTGCTTAAGTGGTAAAGTTTCAATTGGTTGAGCCATAAGCTAAAAAATTAAAACACAGAAAACTAAAAGAGCTGGCTTCAAAAGGATGAAAACAGGGACTTCATGAGTAACTAAAATAAGAGAAATAATCTAGAGGGTCTTTGGTATTCAAATCTAGAACTTGATCTTCAAAGAGACCCTCTTTATACTTGGAAACCCTTCATTTCTATTGGATCGTGGGCTCTTTGTGGCTCTACTGTCCCTTCTCGAGCAGTGAGACAGCTGCATGGCTGATCAGTTATTATTCTCTTTAGGGTTTGAACCGAAACTCCCAGGGCCCTTTTTCAATCAATAAAACATTAGAAACAAAACTTTATTATTAAAATTCCTCGTTTTTGTTTTGCTATTTTCTGTGGTTGTGATACGTTTTTGCCTTGAACATCTAAAACACTGGATTGTAAAAATGATAAATTGGATATTTTGTGTCTGCTTCTTAGAGATTATTAGATATACTTGAACAAAACTTCAAATGACTGACTTCACAAAGGCTGACAAATAAAACCGTAACTTTCCAGGACTCTTGCAGAGATCGATTTACCATGATTGTTTTTCTGACACGTACAACGTATTGACAGTTTGAGAACCGCATAGTGAGAATAAAAATAAGTCTCCTCGGTAAGTCAAGTTAATCGTATCCTTTCTATACTGTAGTTTGATGTAAATGATAAGAACTTGTAAATATGGAATTTAAAAAACTGAAGAATTCTTGATTACAATAAAAACAAGCCTACCTAAAGGAGTAGTTCACTTGTCTAATCATTAAATTTGCAGTGATCTCTAGTAGGAATGAATGTCTTGTAAGTAGTTTGTGGTGAAAAAATATACCAGTGTCCCATTTCCAGGAACTGTAAGTTGCCCACATCATAGTTGAGCTTCTGATGGCAGGTTTTGGAGTCTTAATTCCTGATATTTGGGCATCTTGCCACGGACTGGATAACAGCAATGTGACTCTACCAATGACTTGAAACACTGATGTTTTATCTCCAGAAATAACACAAGCCTGAAGGAGCTTCTGCTGTGTGGTGATGTGGCTAATGCTAATGGTTAGCTTAAACTAGCCAAAACGTCTGGCTGATTTTTGGATGTTAAACCAACAACAGCCTTTCTCATCGTGAGTCGAGATCGGTGAGATGTGACATAGATCTGTGAGGATTTTTAAATCCTTGATTTAATCTATTTTCTATCAGAAGCTAATGCAGGAGATAGGCGTAAGACTGTTTTCATGTTGAGGCTCCATGAAAAACCCAGTGACTGATCATAATCAGACAATACATTTCAAAAAAATGTTTTTTAGTCAACCACAACTTTAAAAAGACTATGTGTAGTTTTTACTATTGATCTCTGGAAACATCCACCAAAATGTTGTTGAAAATGAATAAAATAATGCCCAGTTGATGTAAATATAGCCGGCTTTGTAAGACATAACCATGAAAATTGTGTCTAAAATACATGGGAGCGGTTCTAAGTGTCTGGGTGACGACATATTAGATGCCATGTTTCCTTCTACGGGAGCCCGTGAGGACAAAATCCATTTATTGATTTGTAACAAACGGTTACAAAACTTTCATCATTCTTAAATGTTGTTGTTTTACACATTTGCCTCTTCACTTGTTGCCAGTGATGAAAGGGAGACTGATTTTCTTGTTATTTTGCTCAAGTTTGCACTCCCTAGGGCTTTTTGACCCTAATGGGTATCCCTTGGTAAGGTCTTGCTCCAACACAAAAATACTGCTTGCTTGCAGCAATTTATGTATCTACTGCCCCCTATTGCCAGGAAAAACACCTACTGTCACTTTAAGTAGAACAGAATGTGATGGGCCACATGGATTGCTGGATTACAGTCGGGTCAATCATTAATCTGTGACAAAATTCCAATTACACATAGAATTAATTGGGTCTACCAAACTTGACCCACATCCACTTTTGTGTTCATCTATGAGCACCACGGTGAGGACAGAGCAAACGTTAGCATGTTGGCAGTAATAAAGCTTTAAATGAAAGAAAAAACAAAATAAATTGCATAAATGTTGCTAAATATAGTGTATACGAATGGATTAAACTCTTTCATTCGAACTCGAGGAAGCACACGATTGATTAGGTAAAGTGGAAGATTAAAAAATGACGTTTGTTAACAGTCATTGGACCACCTTTTCTTTTATAATTTTCTGATGGTTAATCAGAATTTTCTATGTGTATTAAAAACACAAATGAGTGCACATACACTTACTGTTAGGTGTTACGTTTCTTTTTCTTCAGTCAGCAAAACCTACAATACCTTTGTGTTAGTGTAATTCATTTCCCACATCCCATTAAAAGTTCTAAACTTATGTGAGGCAGTGCTACAGTAAATCAGCAAAGGCAGTACTTCACAAGGCTTTTTAAAAATCAACACAGTAAACAGCACTTATTTGCATATTCATAGGAGGGCAAAAATTCACTAAAGCTTACTTACACATAAAATAAACTGAGCACACAGCATATGTTGCGTATCTTCTCAGCCAGAACATCGTGCAAACACAGAGAGTATTCCTTGTAAATGTTTTATTTCAACCAAAAGAACCACTGCAGTCAGATTAGCTACACATCAGATGAGTTAACTGACTTCTTAAACGGCCAACAAAAGCCAAATCCACATTTCAGCCAGCTGTTAAATAACCACAGATGGTAACAACCCCAAATCTATGCTGCAGAGTAGGATTTGGTTTTCTTTAACTATAGTAAAAGAAGCTTTGCTTTAATGGTTTCAAAAAGAAATCAAAGCCTCCAGGACAGTGCTTGTAATCACATTAACTGTCACACTTAGATGCTAGGCGGAGGATCTGTTGGCTGCTTGGTGCACGGTTCACACCAGCAGGGGAGACGCACCATGAGGCTAGGGCTTTGCTGAAGCGGTTCAGTGGCACTCAGTGTTTGGGCTTCTGGCTGCCCATGGTTTAGTAGATCAAAGTTCTCTAACTGGAAGGGCTCTACAGGCCATCCACATGGGGGGTGATGGGTTAGTCAGTAGGATTCTGGGTAAGACATGAAGGCCTGCAATAGAGGAAAATCAGAGTATCTTTATACCAGCAATGGAGGCAAAGAATTTTCACATGAAACTAATTTATCTTCTGTTGTAACTGTAGAATTTTAATGATTTTATTAGGAGGGGTTTGACTGTTCTGATATCACACTTTAATAGAAGTAAATATCTTCAAGTTCAAAAATAGACTGATTTCAGATCACAAAAGTCTTTATTTACTGATGGCAACGCTAATAAAACCTACAGCTGCATTATCATTTACTTTTTCTGTGATTACCGTTTATTTGACTCAGATGTGTCACATAAAATATATGTTCAATATTGGTTAATGTTTTATATTTATTAGGGATCAGCGAGTACACCAATATCTGTATCTGTATCTGTATCTGTATCTGTTCAACCAACTAAATTATCTGCATCTGTATCTGTACTCGGAATGGGCGTGGCATAACCCGGAAGTGGGCGTGATTTAACCGGAAGTGGGTGTGGTTTACATCAATACATTATTTTAAGTCTGAAATTGATATGGATTGATCAGAAGTTGCTATGTGTATTGTTTATTTGAAATCTATTTACAGAGCAGCCTCAGAATTGAGATTAAATATTTTTGATCACAATTGTAAAGGAACTATTTCAGAACAAGTGTTTCAATAAAATCGGAACATTAAGATTTAAGTGCATGGAATAATACATCTAAACTCATGCAGTAGGAAGTAGGAAATATGAAATGCTAGAACCAGACACAACTTTATATATATATTTTAATTTTAATTTGATTAAACTGATTTTTGTCTTAACGTTATTGGCATTTTTCCCCGCACAAAGATAAACAAAACAATGTGGATTGAGGTGTGTGTGTCTGAGAGAGATAGCGAGGGTGAGAGGGAGAGAGAGGGAGTAAAAAAGAAAAAACCCGACCGAAGCGGAGGTGACTGATGCAGCACGTCAGCTCTGTCTTGTCAAATGCACCATGTAAGTTACAAAAAAAGTAAGTTTAAATATTCAACCGAAAAAGGGGCGAGCTGAAGAAAACCTAGGGAAAACTTAAGAAACGTGAGCAACAGTGAAGCAATCACAGCAAGATCTGTTACTGTCTGTGTGTGTGCGTGGATGAGCCGGACGGACTGCGCTCCCGCCGGCTAGAGTTTTGTGTGTAGGGAGGAGCAGGTGCTCTATGTGACTGGCCAATCACAGAGCGTGAAGACAGTCAGTTACCCAATGAGGATTTTCCTTCAGCACGATTACAGATATTTACGAGGTTTACTCGTTTTATGCTCGTATTCGTCAAAAATGCTTTATCCGTACCGGATACTCGTCTGAAACGAGTATCCGGCTCATCCCTAATATTTATACAGCCCCTTCTAGAGTCCTAGAACCTCCATAAAGCCCAATTTACATCTTTGTCAGCTCAAATGTGGATTCACGCACACATTTGACGGAGATGTTTTCCTTATTTGGACTTTTCCGTCCCCTGGGGAGTGTTACAAAACAATTGCCCGCCAGGACAGCAGAGGGTGCAGTAATTTTCTGGGGGTATCCTGCCACTGTCGCAGTTATGTATCCGGTCCACGATATTGAGACTTTTTAATAGACATTCTCTTCCACCTCTTAATGCAGTCTCCACCTCTAAATCCACGTTTCCCCCCAAAAAACGTTTCCATCAAGTTTTTGTATTTTTGTGTTATTGGCTTTTGTATCGCCGGACGTTCATCAATCGGCTCCATGTCTGCTGCTAGATATCTTCGGCACTCTAATTTTTTGAAGGGGGGCGGTACACTTGTCGAATTTGAAGGACGAGGCGTCCTGACCACTCACAGGCTTGCAGTCTTTGTCACATTTGACGGATAGTTAAAAGTTTGGCCAGGTCTCTGTCAAGCTTGGCGAGCCCTTGTGCTGACACACAATGGCATTGCGTGTCTGTGTGTACCCACGCAGACGAATAAGTACATATCAGGCACCTTGATCTCATGTTTGCAAAAGGTGTAAGTTTTTTGCATGAGTTTCTCTCATCCTCAACATTTTGAATGTGTTCAAAATAGTTGAACAACAAACGTCTAGAGCACATGTGTCAGACACAAGGCCAGCGGGCCAGATGTGGCCCGCCACATCATTTTATGTGGCCCACGAGAGATTCAAGTGTCTTATAATAAGTCTATGCCGCTTCAAAGCGCACATTGACTATAAACTACATTTCCCATAATGCATGGCGATTGTGTTCCCAGTGCAATGACTCACCACTAGGTGTTTAATTAATGCAACAAGTGAAAATAACTGTCCACACATCATCCTAAAATGTCCAAGAAGAGAAAGATTGATGCAGAAGGAAGGGTGTTTCAACAAAGATGGAACATGTTGATGCTTCATGGAGAAAAACTGGTATAACTTTACAGTCATTAGCGTCCATGCTGCTAGCATCAGCGTCTGCAGCGTTACCTCCTCTGTCTCGGACAAACTGAAAACACTCCTCTTACTCAGCGCTGACTTTACTCAGCAATTAGCCGACTTCGAAACCCAGAAATGGATTTTAACAGCTCAGTAATCTGTTTGCTGCTGACAAAGACCAACTTCCAGACCGAGATGATTTAACTCCAGTTTAGCGACACGCTCAAGTCAGTATGACTCTGTGGCTGCTGCATCTTTTATCCCCCTCCCCGATACAACTGTGTGGTCCAGATACTCTCCATGTCCAGCAGCACAAACCTGTGTGAGTAACGGTTTCTCACTGATGAACTCCTTCATCAGCTCAGAGCCCAACCCCACAGATGCAGGTCTGGCTGGAACAGGTGAGCATCACAGGCAATCAGAGTGGAGAAAACTGGGATTTAATTATTTTGGTTTTATTAACTTTTTCTGCTCCAAAGCATGAACGTTAATTGGTGACACATTGCATTTTCATTTAAGAGAATTACTATTTATTTATGTTGTTCGCCTGTGAAAATAAATTAAACCTACTTTAAAACAGAAAAATTACAGATAGAAGAATAAAAATAGAAATAAAATAGAAAATCCCTTTATTGTCCCTCAGTGGGGAAAGCTTGGTGTCACCGCAGCAATAACATTCCTTACAGGAGCAACAAAGGAGAGTAAAAAATAAAGAATAAACAAGAAAAAATAAAATAAAAACACAAACGATTCAAAAGATAAAAAAAATAAGAAATGCTGAATACATGCAGATTTTAAGGAATAAAAATATTTAAACAAAATGGAGACATAAGTAACGAATACCACTGATGTGTGCTTTATTTAAAGTCGACTTGCTCGTGTGTAATTTGGTTATTCCACATTCAGTGTTACAGCAAAAATAAGTTTGTTTTCAAATGAAAAGGTTCAACCGTTCATATCAGTAGATAAAGTAAAATGTGCACATTTGCTGTTACTTTTAAAAAAAATATTGAGTTTGGCCCGTAGCTTCGTCCCAATTTTTCATTTTGGCCCAGTGTGAATTTGTTTGACACCCCTGGTCTAGTTAGCGTCATTGCAGATGTCATTATCCTATGTTTGACCTTTCTCAACTGAGAACCAAATCAATAAAGACAATTTGACTGAACCATATTTAGAATATTTGCCTATATAACGTTTTGCAATAACTGAATTTTGTTGTGTCTAACTAGTAGCCAACAAGCCAGCTTTAAGGCAGTTTTACCCTGTATGGGTCTTAATGTTGTACTATGTGATATTAAAATTAATATATTATAATATACTCACTAGAAATCTCTGGGAAAAACACTCCACATTGTTCTAAGATGCCAAGAGTTATTCTGCTGTATATTCTAAAGTGTGATCAACAGCCCGTCACACTGCATGGTTAGCAATAAAGTGCCAGGGGGGCTCTTAGTTTTAGCTCTTTTAGTCGTTTCGTAAAAAGAGCGACCGACTTGCTGGCTGTCAGGCAGAGCTGCACCTCCCACACAAATAAATCTGACGAGTGTCGGCAGCAGTTCATTACCATCCCGTTGCCAGGTGGCTCTGCTTACCAGTAGATTTGAATAAACAGGTTTTATTATGGTGGAAGATTTCACGCAGAAAAGGCTTGCTCAAAGATTATTTGTGTATTTTATCTCTTTCCAGAGTAATTGGTTTAGAAAATTAGTTTGTCCACAGTCCAGGCTTAATTACAATTAAACTCAAATGGAATGGTGCACCTGTCTTGCTGTTAGATTAACACAGTCTATAAATGTCTACCAAGGTAAATGCATTAAAAAATGTGTATATGTGTATGTTGGCAAAGTATTTGATATGCAGATGTGTGTTTGGGTGTGTAAGCTCTTCAGTGTACAAATCTGTTTAAATGAACCCATTCTGTGGACAGTTGGTGCAAACATGTGATTAACTTTAAGTGCATAGGCCATCACCGCTTTATTGTTCATTGCACAAGTTGTCTGTAGTCTTTCACATAAGCCCTTTCAGGAGAAGCATAATGTTTATTACCTCCCACGTGATTACAGTCAAAAGCCAAAAACCGGCGTGTGAGCAAGACCGCACAGTTGTTGTTCAGGAAAAAGAAAAAAGAAGTGATAAATTAATCACACCAGATGTTCACATTTATTTCTGATGTCCTTACCTTCTTGTAAATCTCTAATTAACACTGCTGATCCCTGTGTGTTGCTGAATTAAATCAAAGATCTAAGGGATGATTCTCAGCCTGTTATTGATAATGGGCTTCAATTAATTGAGTGCTCTTCGAGCATCAATCCTGCCTCAGTGGCAAGCAGCTGTTTGGGTAATTAAGCATTTTGTGCATTCAGTCGGAGGCACAGCTCCCCTGCTGATGGCATCAAAGGTAAGAAATTAGCGCTGTTGAAAGAAAACTACAGCGATGACAAAGCTCTAGCACGTGATCCAAAAACTCGGCATCTGAATATTAAAACCATTCAGAAAACAAAGCACACATAGGTATTTAGAATTAATTTCTGAGCATGACTGCTCAGATATCTGGTATGTTTAAGATTTTTCGCAGGTATTTGGCCTCCTAAACTGCCAAGTGGTTAATCAGTCCAATTAAAAACTAGCTTAAAGAGAAAACAGTTATTTAAATCTCAAGATGTTTTCTTTCAGTCTGATAAAACTGTAATATTCAACATATTAAAATTATTAAATAAAAGTATTCATTCTCATTAATGCACACACAGCACTACTTTTACTGATAGTGCTGCAGGATTCTCTGCTCGTGTTTCTGCAGACAAGATTGCACTTTTTTGGAAATTAAAATTGAAAATAGTATCCATTCAGCCATTTTCGGCAGCTTATCCGGGGTCGGGTTGCAGGGTCAGCAGCCTAAGCAGGGAGGCCGAGACTTCCCTCTCCCCAGCCACTTGGACCGACTCTTCTGGGGGAATCCTAAGGTGTTCTCAGGCCCGCATTATTGCAGACGCAGCAACAATCCGACCGTCGATTTTGCGTACCATTTTTCCCTCAGTCGTAAACAAGACCCTGAGATACGTAAACTTGGGGCAGGACCTCATCCCTGACCTGGAGATGGCATTCTACCCTTTTCCGACTCAAGACGATTGTCTCGGATTTAGAGGAGCTGATTCTCATCCCAGCTGCATCACACTCCACTCAGCTGCGAACCGCTCCAGTGAGAGCCGTAGATCACGTTCTGACGAAGCCAACAGAACCACATCCTCTGCAAAAAACAGAGACTCATCCTTAAAATAGTAACGTATCTTATTTATCTTCTAAAGCAAACTATTACTAAAAAGCATCTTCTGTTGGCTGCATTTTCACTACAGTGAAAAATCTGAAGACAAACTCTGAAAGAGGCAAGCAATAATGCAAAGTTCTCTCTTTTAACACAGTGAACTGAGAATAGCGGTGAGAGTTCTCAGTCATCCAGGGCACGCTTATTCTACTGGTGAAACAGGAAAATTTTGAACATGGTAAAAAAGTTTATTTATTTCTGTAGTTCAACTTCGACAGAGATAATTTAAAGCCTTAGGAACCCTTTGCAGGTGTTCTGGAATAATAAGCTGATTAGAGTGTGACAGTGACTCTAGAATATTGAACCTTTTCACAATATTTAAATAATCTGAGATTTTGAATGTAAGGGTTTCATAAACTGAAAGCCATAATCATCACAGTTCTACTAAATAAAGGCTTGAAATATTAGGCTTTACATTGAATGAGTTTCTCGTTTATTAGTTACCCCTTTTAAGTTGAAATCCTGAAATAAATTAACTTTTGAACCATATTCAAATTTTTTATGTTTCACCGTAGTTTCAAACAAATTCAACAACACTTCAATTAGCTCTAAATACTCTTAGTTTGTCTTCCACGTGTGATCTTGAGTTTTCAATTAAGGGCAACTGGACTCAACTGAACACTCTTGTTATTTTGACAACATTTTACCTATCATCAATGAGGTAGGGCCTAGGGAGGTCACTAATGACAGACTGAGAATCTGCCATGTGGAATTTTTGGGCCACATGAATTAATATACCCTTCTGTGGATCAGATTCAAAGCTGCATTGTACCAAAAGTTTAAGGTTTTGGATAAAAGAAGTGTATTCAAAGATAAAAGATAGTGAACAAGATCAGCTTGTCTACTAAAACAAACAAAATAAGCTTAAGGAAAGGCCGACATCTGAGGTTTCAACTTCCCCGTACTAATGTTGCAGGTCAGCTTCCATAGTTTCCATGCACTTGTGCATAGACAAGTTTTAAATGAACAGAAAACGTCACATAGATAACAATGACAAACACAAGACATGCCGTTACTATTGGTAACAAAACCACATCCGCTGACAAGTAGCCGTAGGTAGTCAGGATGCCAATACATGTTTATTAGTTTAGTAAATGATATTTTCCAGCAATCTAGTGTGCTTCAGTTTATAAAATCTGACTGAAAGACACAATTTGAACAGATTTTCTAGGTTAAAAATGGTTTAGCCCTTGTATTTGGAATGTGTTGCTCTTTGTGGGTTGGCGTTCTTTACAAAGTAGTAAAGAGAAGTAGTAAATAGTTTATAAAACAACCAATACAGTTATATTCAGACTCAGTACAAAAGCTCCGCTCAAAGAGAGATAAGTCAATACTGCATTCTCTGCAGCCAGAGGCCGTTTGGAGAAGCAATGCAGTGGCCTGAATCACCACAGCAAAACTCAGGAGACTGAGTGTCTGTATGAGTTAGACAGATTATTGTAGGCTGCTTGAAGGACAAATAGGGAGGGACAGCCATATTAAGCTGGGTCGAAAGATTTCGGAATGGGAGGAGCTCTCAAAGCCCCAACTGACTAGACAGGCCTTGCCTTCAGGAGTGTAAAAGACAGAGAAGTTAAGGGACAGAGAACAGTGGAGGAGGGAAAGAATGGTGAAGGACAGAGAGAAGTAATGAGTGTTATTTTGAAATGTAAAACACAGGATTAGAAACTTTTCTTGAAGGAAGGTGAGAAATTTGGGCAAAACAAACATGCTTTGAAAGCAGAATAACATATGTCCAAATGAAACCAAACTTTTTTTTTCACGATGAAACATCACATTAAAGACAGGGCCGTCATGTATTTACAGGCCCTTTCCCCAAAGTTTGGCTAGAACAATGAATCTACATCTATAACTGCACATAAAAGAAGAGAACCGAGAACGCAACCTTGCAGAACACCTCGGAAAAAGCTATAGCCAATGGTGATGCCCTGTTAACAGTTTTAATGATGTAAATTAGGTAATTAAATTAATGGAGTAAATATCATGACCCAACTTATTTAACCCCAAAGAGAACACGCCAACACATGGACTCCAGAAGAGAGAAGGAGGGTCGTGCAAATCTGTACATAGAAAAAGAGCATATATGACTAGAATGGGGCCTAAGGGATGGAGAATGAAGTGGATGAGTGAATAACTAGTAAGGGCAGAAGCAGGGAAGAGTGGGAAAAGAAGGTGGCAAAGCAGGGGAGCAGTGGGGGAAAGAAGAGGAACATGCAGATGGCTTGGAGAGCTAGGTTGGGGCTCCGGGGACGCAGGAAAGAACAGGCTGGAAGAGACATGATGTAGCTGCAGGGATGGTTGCTTCATTGCGCAGTTTGCGCTAGAAAATAAGGCAGAGATAGAAGTCACTCTGTAAGCTCTGGGGCTTAAATTCCAGTGTGTGTGTGTGTGTGTGTCAGCTGGAGTAGGAAGTATGTATATGCCCTGTCGTTGAAGCTCCCAGGCCAACCAGTAATACATTGTTCCATGGAAAATTACCCTGCGGATAACAAAGAAAAAAAAAAAGAAAAAGAAAAAAATATGTTTGGATTTTTTTTCCTGTGCTCGTTCTCTCAGCAAATATTTCTACTTTTTGGGAGAGGACGGCACTGTCGCTACTCTTCAAAATCAATTACTGAAGCTCAAGAATGCAGCGTTTGTTTACCATGAAAGTCACCTGCCACCCACAATTTCAATTATCAGCCTCTCCGTCAGCAAACCACAGCTTCACACACTGAACAGCATCCCATGTCTTCTACAGACACAGCACAATGGATCTGACTACAGTAGAACAAGATAAGAGAACCGTTAAAACAGCCGATGGGTGCTTGAGAAGCTCCTCTTATCAGACAGAGGAGCTGACATCAACGTAAAAGGTAACACAAACGAAAACATAAATTAAACTCTACAAGTAGCAAAATTTGATGAGGTAGTAGCGGTTTCATAACTTATGTCTATTTTTATTGACTCTACACTGATTTATTGGGACATCTATTGGGGAGTCTGCTGCTTATAGCAAAACTATGATGTCAAAAAGGATATCTACAACAGAAGCAAGTTTAAAAGGCGTTTTTCTAGTGCTATAAAATGGCCAGCGTGTGGAAGAGTTAGGGCAGTGTATCAGAAGGTTTCACAATTGAATTAAAAATGAAGAACTTGAAATCTTCTTTCAGTTTAGGACCCAGAAAATAACGAATTACACAGAGGCTTCTGGGAGCTCAGTGAGACGGGGGTGGGGGAAGTGGTGTCTATTGTGCCTTGGCGCCCAACATGCCTTGGGACTCTTTGAGTTTTTAAGGTGATCTGAATTGTAGATAATTTTTTTCTGAAGTATGGATTTAAAAAAAATGCATAATCAAAAAAATTGAGAATAGTTGATTAATTAAAATGAAATAGAAATCAGTAGCATACTTAAGAAATGGTAATTATGTCAATCAGCAGTCTGACAGTTACTCACACATCTTAGTGATTGGTATGCAGAGCTGTAAGGCTCAGCTGCAAACAATGATTTTGCAGTGAGGCGTGTAACAGCAGTTAAGTCATTAGATGGTTATTTGTCATTGTGAGGTCACAGGTCAACCAATGGAGACATGATTTCAATACAGCGGCTCTCAGCACAGCCTTCTAATCACTTTTTGCGACAAATGTTTAACAGTAGAAAATAACCACAGATGAGTGAAGCAAACTGTGGAATTGAATCATACGCAGCACTTGCCTTCCACCCCAGCTGTAAGTAATACATTTCTAGTGCAGTAACTACTTCACATAAAATGTTATCCATCACCAACATCTTCAGTTGCTATGGAGCACACTCAGGAAATGCATGAAAAAGACCAGAGACAACATGACAGCCCCCCAAAACTAAATAGAAACTTTAAAGTACTTTAGGCGTTATGACTGGTTGATTTAATCAGAGTATGTGTGTTTCAAATGGATCCAAAACACACCTTTTATGAATAAAATGATAATTATATACATTATAGTATTATGGTAAATTTGGTTTGAAATGTAAAATATTCACTGCTATTGAAAAATAGCTAATTTATAAAAATTTAATTTCTCAAAATCAAACTTAAATTTACTCAAAAACATTCAAATTGCTCAATTGTAAAAGTAACTAACTACCAGGATTATTTTTAGATAAAAAAAAGATAATGAAACAAGACATGTTTAAGAATTTTACAGTGAAATTATCACAGAACAGTTTCATGTCTCACAGTGTTGGGAGTAACGCAGTACAAAAGTAATTAATTACTGTAATGCATTGCTTTTTGCTGTAATGTGGTAATGTAAGGCATTACAGGGAAAGAAAATGGTAATGTTTACTCGGTACAATTGTCAGTAACGCTGTAATTACAATGCATTTTTAAACCCAGAATCAAGATGTGGGTTTCCTAAAAATTCAAATTGCGGGAAGCCTGAAAAAAGATCCAGTATCCATTCTATGAGCAGAGAGGATGCAGTGGTAATGGCTCAAATACTCCAGCTGTGTCCTGCGCGCGGCCGCTGTTATATTCACAAAATCGCTCCACCAAAACAACGTAATTCGTTTGCGATCGTTTATATCAGCCCATATTCTCTGGTACTTCATGTACTTTTCAGCTGAGTTCATAATCTGTGCCCCGGTGATTTCAACTCATTGTTGCTGGAGCGCAGCGCATATTAAGCTTATTTATTTATTTATTTATTTATTTATTTATTTATTTATTTATTTATTTATTTTGCTTTCGGTAGATCCCTTTGGCTGATTAGTTAGAAAGTAGGAAATCTAGGAAACAGTTTTTCTGGAAGGCGGAGAAAACATGCAGCATGCAGGAAGGTTAGAGAGAGAAAGGGCAGGAAATTATTCAAATCAAATCAAGAAAACAAAACAAAGTGCTTGAAAAGAAAAAAAGGTAGGTAGATTTATCCCCAATACACATTTTTACCAGTGAAAAGCAATAATAAAGAAGCATTTAATATTTATATGTAATAGAATCAGATCACTCCAGAAGTCAGTCCCACATCCAGGGCCGTATCAAGGCATGTGGGGACCAAGGCAAATATAGGCTTGGAGCCCCCACCACCTCACTCCCTGCTCAGTTCATATAAGATGGCAGCGTGCTGAGTACATATTGTTGTTGCTTTTATTTAATAAACAATCATTTTAAAGCACTGTTATTATGTCTGACTGTTTTTAACAGCAACCCTAGCTCAGGTACCGCATCACTTTCCACATACACGTCATGAGCTCACTGAGCGTCAGATTACCAGATTCAAATGGAAGTTGTTTTGGTGAAATTAACTTAAAGTAGTGCAAAAGTAGTGTAATGCCTTACATTTTAAAACCAGTAATATTGTAAAGTAATGAATAACTTTAAGATGAGGGTAACAAGTAATAAATAATGCATTACAGTATTGAAGTTACTTGCCCAACACTGATGTCTCAATCAGAGTGGAAGGAAGGTCATATTAAAACAGAATTTATTCTCACCAAACTGGGGGATTGTCACTTTTTCTCCTTTTGGAAAAAAACTAAAGTTTGTTTTTTCAGCCTAATGATGGCTTGCTTCACTGATAGTGACAGCTCTTTGGATCTCATCTTGACAGTTGACAGCAACAGTTTCCAAATGCAAATAGTACACTTGAAATGAACTCTGGACCTTTTATCTGCTGATTGTAATTGGGATGAGGGAATAACACACACCTGACCGTGGAACAGCTGAGAAGCCAATTGTCCCATTACTTTTGGTCCCTTAACAAGTGGGAGGCACATTTGCAAACCGTTGTAATTCCCACACCATTCACCTGATTTGGATGTAAATACACTTAAAGGAAAACACTACAGAAAGAAACTACGGGGGCGTGGCTAAGAGGGGGCCAAGAGAGTACAGGACCTGGGAGAGGGAAGTCTGAGGAGGGAAACCTAGAGGGCAAATGGGGAACACAGGAGACACATGAGGAAGACGCAGACACGGCACATGAGGGCACTAGAAGACACAAAATAGAGCACCTAGAGACGAATGAGGACAAAAGGAGACACATGAGGTGAGACACAGACACAGACCATGACATTGTGTCAATGTCCCAATATTTATGGACCTGACTGTACGTGGAATTGCCCCCCAGCACTTTCAAATTTGATTCTCTTCTACTTAGACATTTTTGTTATTATTTGTGACACTTTATGACTTTAATTTTAAAAACGCATTTATTGTCTTTCTTTATTTTTAGGATATTTGACAACGTTTTTATTTAATTAATTTTTATTTAATTTAAATTGTTGTAACTTTGTTTCTGTTAACCACAGTCAACTAATCTGTAATAGCTAGATATGTTTCTTTTAAATCAAACCAAATACAAGTTTGGGTCCCAGGAGGTTAACGTCCAAAAAGATTGGAGTGTTGCTGCTAACGTTTACCTCTTAAGCTTTTTTTCTCTTGTCAGTACATTAACCATTGGTCAGAAAAAAAAATCTGATCAATAACATTTTTTTAGAAATCAGTTTTACATGAGCTCAAAGATAGACCAAATGTGTAGTGAGGATGTATTTTTTACAGATTTCTGGAGAACAGTTTGAAAAAAATTCTACAGTTGAGAGTTGAACTGACAAAAAAAGACATCTTGACAAAGCATTGTGTATGTATGTGGTTGCTGCGAGGCCTTAAGGGACGAGCGCTTACAGATTAATTAGTGAGCAACAGTGACAGAATTGACAGCACTACAGCATATCACCAGTAGGTACAAGCTTAGCAATGGGACCAGACAAAAGTCCCACATCTAGAGAAAACCATAGCATTGGTTACACCTCGAACCAATGTGCTAAAAGAAAAAGGTCAGTGGCAACCATCCACACTGCTCAGGTTTTCTGAGGAAATCTTGTGGGATGAGCTCAAAACAATAACACGCCTGATAACTTCCCGCAAGCAGCTGGTGGGGTCATTACTCCCTTTGGATCTCAGAATTAGAGCATTCTCCATAGTCAGCGGCTTATGGTAGAATGGTAACTCAATGATGCAAATAGCCCCTGTTGTGCTGAGAGACTAATAATGAATGTCAAGGGCGTGGTGTCACTCAATATATCAGGGTTACAGCAGCTTTCTGTTTTAATGGTATGACATGACCATGAAACAAAAGTGGGAAAAAAAAGTCTTGTTCCTCTCAAAGGACAACTCTGTGCGAAGGCCACCTTGCCTACCCACCATGTGCCTTTCTTCACTGCTGCTGAGGGTGCTCATAAAGAGTAACTTCAGCATCAGCTGTTTATAACTGTTGCTGTATGCAACAAAAACCAAATTAAGACATAGACACCAGTTTGATTTCACTACCATGTGCCCCATTAGAAATGTAATTATCCATTCAAGATTTCACATGTCAGACCACATTTGTACACTATCTGAGCTAATGCAAGCCGCTGACATAAAACACGCTTGAAATACAATGAGATGAGTTCATTAACTTTCAAAGTTTAAATTAAAAACTAAAATCTTGCCAGTATGAATCTAAGTTAATTGTTTATCATTTATAAGAGTATAACCATTTAACAATAATTACAACAATAAATCTAAAGACGTTCGTGATCCTTCAGCTTGATGGCACTACAAATTTAAGATACATAAAAGAAACCTTAGAGGGAAGATGTCTGAATGAAAAGGAATACTTTAATGTAAAGCTTTGAGGGGAAGCTTACTTGTGAACTGTGGGAGGAGGTCTCAGAAGTGTAACTCGAGTGCCTCGGTCAAATAGAGGGCTGAGTGAGAAGGAGTGATTTGGTTGGGAATTCAGTCAGACAGAGAGCTGTCATCTCTTTGAGCTGGTTGTCAACGTGTGCTCATTCTTTGCCCTCTGGTCAAACTTTTGAGCTGGCAGAGGGGAAATGTAAAATCTGAAAACCCACATTACACAGTTCAGCAGAGGGAGGGACTGTTCAGCTCACTTTTATTCACTGATATCAGGAGGAAACTCAAGAAAAACAGAAGGGGAAAGTCTTGCAAATGGAGCAAAGAAGCAGAACAATTGTGTGTTTTTGTGAGGAGCTACTGTCATCAATCTGTGACAGCTCACGCTAAAGCATAGAAGTAAGGACAGAGACGCCTTTCCACTTGAGGAAATGTTTGGGAGAGGGGAAACGTGACAGGGGTAGGATGGCCCGGTCGTCTAAAGTCCTATAGCCCCCGCAAGGTGCTTCACAACACAATCATTCATTCAACTATGCACAAACACATTCACACCCTGGCGATGATGAGCTACAGTGTAGCTACAGCTGCCTTGGGGCGCACTGACAGAAGCAAGGCTGCAGAACACGGGCACCACCGGTCCCCCTGGCTAACACCAGCAGGCAATGTGGGTGAAGTGTCTTGCCCAAGAACACAACAGTAGCATTCTTTGCTGGGTGCCGGGACCGATCCTACAACCCTCCAAGTAAAATGCAGTGGTCCTGGTGAAAATTAGTCAGAAACACAAATATTCAAGCTACATTTGTAACAAGATCCGTGATGACTTGAACGTAATCATTGGGGTGGTTCTGATTATGAAATTAGAAGGTTCATTATATACTTGTGTTACTTTTAAAGTGGGATACTGTTGGGCAGGCATGTGCAGAGGGGCGGTGGGTGCTTGAGCACCTGCCCCTTTTGTCCGAAGTGCCCTTTTTCCGGTCGTTCGTCAGATTTTGCCGTACAAAACTGTTATACTGTGAAATCTATCGGGCACTAGGACCATGCGGAGGCAGCCGCCTCAAGCTGAAGCCTATTTTCCCTTAGAACCGCCTACAAGCGTACTGATTGGCTCTGCCGCATCATGCTAACGTGTGATTGGTGGTCCCTGTTGTCGCTCTACCTTGTAGCCATGGAGATGACAGACCGGTGTTTTACCTGTGGGCAGGAGTCTGCGTTCATCTACCTGTAAGTTTTTTTCTGCCTGCTTCACGTCAGCTGGATGGATTTTATTATCAGAGCTTTTGTTTGAGGGCGTTTGAGTCCGTGGCTAGTGTGTGTGGAGCAGAGTCAGGTAGCTGCATGTCTGGGACAGAAAATGAGAGCATACACACATGCACACACATTTGTCAGCTAGAGAGCATCTCTGTAAAAGCAAAAGTTTAGGTGTGTTCTGTGCTCTGGTTTCAGAGCAGCTGATGTTGCTGTCCATCAATTTCAAAAGGGTTATGGAGCCATTTCCAAACACTTTGAAGTCCATCAATCTACAGTCAGTGAAAATTTTTCAGAAATGGAAAACGTTCATGATAGCTGCCAATTTCCTCAGTCCTAGCAAGGCTCAGACCATGCAATGCTCATGAAATTTAAAAAAATGACCAAGTACTGCCTCTCAGAGTCCACAAGCATTAGTTGGCATTTTAAATGTTAAACCTTCTGACTGTAAAATAGAAACATAATGAACAAGGGCTTCTAAGTGTGTTTCATCTATAAAGGGTGCTATGAAAAACCTACTAGTAACAACCATTGTTTACCATTGCATCACAACAAACAACAACACTCATCATAATTTACTGTCAGATTTGATGATGGGACATTAATTCAAGTTGAGCATCAAATCGAAGAAATCTAGATGCTAATTTGAGTAGAACTCAGGCTGAACTTTAATGGCAGACATTTTAGAAAGTTCAGAGTTCAGTTTAGAAAAGTCTTAATGATTTAAAGGACATGTAAGATAAATCAGTAGAAGGAAACTTAATGAATACACTGGTTCTGTATCTTTGCTTTATTTCCAGTTAAATTATGATACAGCAGTGTAACGTGTGTTTCTTTTGTGGCCTAGTGGTAGTGTGTCGTCCCTGAGACTGGATGATCGGGTTTCAAATCCTGGTCAGGTCATACCAAAGTCTTTAACAAAGGGACCTAATGCCTCCCTGCTTGACACTCAGCTTTAAGGGGTTAGATTGGGGCGTCAAACCACCAAACAGTTCCCGAGCGAGGCCACAGCTGCAGCTCACCGCTCCCCAATGGGTTGGGTCAAATGCTCAAATGATGAATTTCACCAGTGTGTGATCGATAATGGGACTTTAACTTTAACTTTGGCAAGGCGGCATTTATCAGAGTTCAAAACTTGAAACAACAAAAAATACAATACCTAAAATATTTAGCATCAGAAATTATCCATGTTCATGGTCCAACACGGATGGACCCCCAACAAGGCTTCTTTGAGAACCTAAACCAGCTGTGATGCTAAAATCCAGTCAAACAGCTGGTGGGAATAAAAGAGTTGCCAGTGAAAACCTTTCTACTTTAACAGACATTTCTCCATTTTGCCAGAGCATTTTCTCTTGATGTTGCATGTTTGTCACAGAACCATTGCCAAAGGACACCATGTGCATATCTCAGAGAAGCCACGATACTTGATGCCCTGGGAATGAGGGTGGGTTGTGACTGAATGCACACACACACACACACACACACACACACACACACACACACACACACACACACACACACACACACACACACACACACACACACACACACACACACACACACACACACACACACACGCACACACTTTTAACTGCAAGTTTATGAATGTGTACATGTGGGTTTGAGTGTGTGAGTATTTGTCAGAAACATAGCCTACAGTATTTATGACTTTCTCTACTCAGGGTCACTTTGCCTCAAGATGTTGTTTGTATTTTCTTTTTTTTTTTCCCAGGCTCACATTCTACTTAAGCTCTGAACCAATTTAACACAGTCCGGGAATGTAGAGAGAAGCCTGACAGAGTCACTCAAATCCCTGTCTGCGCTATATTGGGGGCATAGTGAGAGAAAAATGAGGGTAAGAGATGGAGTAGAGGAAAGCAGTCTGTAAGGAGGGAGTAAGGGAGACCACGGGGAAAGAATCAGATCTGCATAGGGACTATAGGTGAGTGATGTGCTTCTGTGTTACACGACCAAACAAGAGCTGCCTGCAAGTTTCATGTTTGCAATTTGCAAGATTTTTGCAGTAAAGGACATTTATCAATCAAGACATTAAAATTTTTAAAATGCTTTGGTTTTATGAAATTATTTAACTGATTTATTATCATTATTTGTATTTGTCCACATTTTCTTTAAAAGGTATTATCACAATAGACAATCCAGAATGTAAAAGTGACATTCAATGCACAGATAAGAACACGTTTGCATGTTATCTACGGAGAAATAAGATAATTTTAATTTCTTCTTGTTTGCTCAGACATCCCATATTTCAATGATTAATACAACAACGTGAGTCAGGAATCCAAAGCAAAGCACATGAAAGGCTCAAGAAGCTCTCTGTGGTGTAGTGCCAGAGATGTGACAAGCATGTTGAAATTGCTTGAAAACATAAGTGCACATGTTGATTCCAATGAATGTGTATCTGTATGTCAGACTGCATTAATAATGCTAACAGTCTTTGAAGAGGAGGCAAAGAAAGGCAAACATTGAGATTTTAATACCTAAGATGTAATCTATGACCAGCGAACATTTTTATTTTATTAATTTCTTCAAGTTCAGCCCAAAACAGACCAAGGGATATTTATAGAATCAGAGCACAACTATACAGCATTAATTAAAGACCCCATTATGCTAAGTGTTGCTGGGGTCAAATATACAGACTGTAGCCACGCTTGTGGCTAATATAAAAGCTTTGTTCTCCTATCAAAGTATCCTTGTCACAGTACCACTCAAATCTGGGAATGTCAGCGGTCAAAAGACCACATTTTATTTCACAAGGGAGACTGATGTTTATCAGGCAAGGGACCAGAGTGGGGCTAGGGGAAGTCTATCTGGGGCAGGGCATCCGTTTTACATCTCAAGTAATGAATCTGTGGGGAGAAAATCACCTTAATGAGGCAAGACCCATGTGACTTCTGAGAGAAGAAAATGAGGAAGAAGGTGTTTGTTGAAAAAAAGTCAGGAGAAAGTAACCCTGGGATAGTGGTAGGACTCGTTAATAAGCCCAGTGTAACAAATAAAGGGTTGTCAAGGGATGTCTAGAGGGTGTTAGGAGTGTATTTGTGTGTGTGATTGGAGGTGTCACACCTGGAAGCCTAGCCTTGCTTTAGTTCTTGACAAAGTTAGACAGCAAATCTGATCCAGTGATGCATGACGTGACTTCAAAATCATTCTATCCCAAATTTAAAAGAAACATGTACGTTTTGAGCATTTCAAGTAAGAGTCATTAATGACATTTAAAAGACATATACTTGTTTAACAGGATTAGTATGCTTCTAAAAAAATAACCTGCTGTTCTGAATCTAATTCATGTCTTATAACATCTGGCGTAAGGTCTAAGTTCTGCAGATGGCAGTAGTTAAAAACTAAATATCATCTTAGGTATCAGGCCTTAAAGGGTTCAAATGCAGACTATTTTTGTTACCAAAGCACATTTTGATCTAAAAGTAAAAGCACAATGCAAAAGAAAATTCTATCCTCATTGAAGCACAAATCCATGCAACGTACATACACTAGCTAACTCTTCTACAGTCTGCTGTTAGCTCCCACTGCACCACCTCAGATTACACTGCTAAAGTTACAGAACATGAACTCTGGTCACAAGCTGATCCTCTTTGTGAGTGTTTTACGTTTGTGTGACCGAGTTAATGGCTGCAGTCACAGGAGGGGGCACAAGGTTGGCGAGCAATAAGGTGGACAGTGGAGGCACAAGACTGTCAGAAAGCATGAGCACAGAGAAAAAAAAACATGAGGGATGCTCTCCTGGCTGACGCAATACTCACAGCTGCCACATCAACAGTAGTTTGACTGGTTGAGACAGACATAGATGGCAAAAGTAGATTACTACAGAGAGGAAGGGATAAAAACATTCATAACTTTGTAAATCTTCTCTTTGAAATCCTGCCTTACAGATGAGTTTAAGTTCTAGGAGCTTGGCTGTCTGGAGCACCATACCTCCAATAGGGTCTCGCTCAGCAGACTGGTCCTAGGTGAAGGTCAAGACAAAGAGCGGATCAGAAGACCTTTCATGGAAACAACACACGTACCAGAGTACCTGGCTCAGAGGGTTTCTGGAGTCCCATCCTGGGGCTAAGGTTGGGGCCAATGTATGAATACCTGGGACTTCAGTGCTCATGTAAGCAATGGCAAAGGGACATGGAGGACACGACTGGGAGGAATGTCCTGCTAAAGTAACAGTTTAGCTGTTAAAAACTCCATGTTTGAACACAAGAATACCCATCAGTACACCTGGTACCAGGGCAGCCTCGGTTGCAGTTCAAACATCAACTTTCTAGTTCAATCATTCAACCTGCGACCAAATGTTTTGAACACGCAGCTGAAGAAAGGAGCAGATCTGCCAACTGATTACCACCTGATGGCGAGTTGGATGACTTGGCAAGAGAAGACACCACACGGACATGCTACCACCAAGCACCCAGCATCTGAGAGGAATGTCTGACAAAATAATCTGCCAAAATGGTCTTCAACTGGATGCTCCAGTAGTGCTTTGACCATGTGCCAAAAGGGCACTGGAGTATTGTAGAGTCAGAACCATCCTTGTGTCGCTCTGCAATTGTTGAGGTGGCTGTTGCTAGTTGTGGCTCTAAGTATGATTGAGCGAGGCATGGCAGGAACCAGGAGAACCACTGGTGGACACTAGAGGTTAGGCTAGCCATCAGGGTGAATGAGTAGGACTACAGGGCACAACTGCTTTGTGGGTCTTTGCATATGGATACTGGGAGGCTAAGCATTGTGCAGCAGTGGGTGGAGCGTGGCGAGGATATGAGAAAGAGTGGTTGGTTTCAAACAGGTTCTGGCAAACTGGTGTCTTCAGTGGCAACCTGTGCACACCATTACTGTTGCTGAGGTAATCAAACATCTACATGATGATGGAGACTTGAGGGCTGGCATGGTTAGTCCCGGGCATCTCAATGCCATGGAATCTGTGGTCCTGATTTGGCTAAAAGTGCAACATTTTGTGGTCATCTGGGCAGAGCATACAAAATGCAATTGCTGAATCTCATTTTTTGAGAGTGAGGTTGATGGCCCTTTTTAATGTGTTTATTAATTAGTGGGCCTGATCCACATAGCGAGCAGTAGGTCGTATCTGCTCCCTGTCAGGATTGGATTCCACTAAGGCTGTGTTTTGTCACCGATTCGGTTCATAACTTTTAGGGATTGGATTTCTAGCTGCAGCAACAGAGTTGAGTTTGATTGCAAGAGGATCTTGTCTCTGCTGTCTTGAAAATTATGTGGTCCTTCTAACTACATGACCTTCAGCTCTTGCTAGGGAGGTCTGCAGCTCAAAGCAGCTGGAATGAGAAACGGCTTCTCCAACTCCAAGGACATGGCTCTCAACCAGAAAAGCGTGGATGGCTTTTTCCAGAAGCAATAATGAAGGACCCTTTACACCTTTCTACATGAGTGCCTTGGAGTCCTTTTAAACCCTCAGTTTGTATCCATCCTACCAATTATAATAAATGTCTCACATAAGCATTTAGTTGCATTCATTTCACGTTCAGTCCCTTATGCAGTTGTTTTCAATAAACTGGTTACAGATTTTACACAAAGTGAAAAAGTACACAACTTAAAATTCAGCAGAGCGCAATAATCCCTAAGACAACGCATTAAATTTCTAAAAAGATGGTTAAATCAGTACTTGAGCTACTCATCGTGACCCCGTGAGACCCAATACTAATTCGTCTCAAAGGACAGTCTCATTGATGATCGGAAGGTCAGTGGGCCCTTAGCTGAGCACCACCACGATGATACTCCTCCCTAATGAAGTGCTTGTACCTGGATACGCTAAAGACCCCCTTGCTGAGTGCCCTAAACAACCCAATGGAAGCAGAAGTCTCTTTGGCCCGCCTTTGCTGCAAGCTTCCTATTCATCAAGATGATGAAAGCTATTAATCAACTGTGTTAGTTCTTTCTCCAGCTCTTAGGAGGGAAGGGGTTGTAATCAAAGACAGAATTAGAAGTGGGGCAACTCGCTGCCCCTAACTCCCCACACAAGGAGAGAGAAAACATCTGTGATTGTGATGCTAATTTTACAAGTTAGAGCATTGATTGCATAA
Organism: Nothobranchius furzeri; assembly: GCF_043380555.1. Lineage (NCBI taxonomy): Eukaryota > Metazoa > Chordata > Actinopteri > Cyprinodontiformes > Nothobranchiidae > Nothobranchius > Nothobranchius furzeri. Next base: position 59,373,237 of record NC_091750.1, read on the forward strand.
AGTAATGAGATTTATGAAATTTTACTTCATCATGTTCCCAGTGAAAGGTTTTACAAGCTAAAGCCCTTTAAAGTGTAGTTTTATTTCATTATTGCAGGTCTCAAAGCATTTTTTTCTTCCCGTTAGCGCTTTAGAGACCTTCTAGTGTCATCTAAAAACACACTAGTCACAGGGTGAAGCTGACGCCATCAGAGGCTTCTTTAATAAAGAAAAATTTAGAAATTACCGTCAAAGACGAACTTCCCTGAGAAACAATTTTTTGTTATTATTTAGAAAACGATCCGTCACTCTGAGGCCCTGTCCACACGTAGCCGGGGATCTGCCAAAACGTAGATATTTTTCTACGTTTTGGCCTGTCATCCACACGAAAACGGCGTTTTTTTCACACGAAAACGGATCTTTTTAAAAACTCCGGCCAAAGTGAAGATCTGCGTTTTCTCCGTTTTGGGTGTCTGCGTGTAGACAGACAAAACCGGAGTTTTAAGGTCCGCAATGTCACTTTCCGCGACAAAATGCTGACATCACGTGTGCGACCTGTGTTTACACTAGCCGACAGCAGCGATGCCCTCAGAGCTGCGCTCGCTTCATCAATTGTCCAAGCGCTTTTTACTTGTTTGTTTTTGCAAGCGGAATTACTGCTCCTTGCGGAAGACCACAGACAAAGGACGAGGTTAAGAACAGCTATTGCCCGGCACCTGGCTTCTCCAAGAACTGCTGCCTACAGGTCTGGCATGTCCTTAACAACGTATTTATCCGGGTACGTGTGGACAGAGTTTTTTTTAAACGAGGTGGTGTGGATGCAAGATTTTGGAGGGGCGGATATTCGTTTTTAAAAAACCTGGCTACGTGTGGACTAGACCTGAGTTTAACATGCAGGCTGAACATGAAAATAGTCTCCTACACGTATCTGCTGCATTAGCTTGTGATAGAAAATAGACAGTGAAACGCTTGGTTCAGAAAAGCCTGACTCACCCATCTCGACTCGCAACGAGGAAGGCTGTTTTTGGTTTAGTGTCCAGGAAACAGCAGAGAACCTCTTGGTTATTAGAAGCTAACTGTTAGCATTAGCAACTCCACCACACAGCAGAACTCCTCCATGCTTGTGTTATTCGTGAAGATAAACCATCTAAAGTTAAAGCCAACAGAGTCAGTGGTAGAGTCATGTTGCTGCTAGCCAATCAGAAGCGTGATGTCCAAACATCAGGAAATTAGACTCCAAACCCTGCCACCTGAAGCTGCTTTCTCATCTGGCTGAATTATCTGTGCTGAAACAGGTGCACCGGAGCTTTTTTTTTCCCCCAGAGTACGACTCACAAGGCATTCATCTCTACTACAGACCACTGCAAATGCATTAAAAATCTGAGTGGAGGACCTCTTTAACACCTCTTTATGACTTGACAGATGCAACGTATTGTGTTTGACCCTTCATTTTTTAGTGATAATGCTTACAAACTGGTTAAATTTATTCTTACTGATCCTCATTTTGCTTTTCGTGTGATGATAAATTACCTAAATGTGTTATGCTCAAGCTACTTTAAAGTTGTCATTCAAAGGGACACGCACACACAGGCGAAAACCAAAAAAAAAAAACAATTTTGACTCACTGAAAGTGTGGAATTACAGAAACTTTATAATCCTCTTTTGGTTCCATTATGCTATTCAATCAATTTTATATGTGACATTTTATCCTCCTATTGTTATTTTAATGCTATATTGCTATTGGCACATTTTATCCCCTATAAAAACGGTTAGGGTTACATATCAGCACCAGTTTAAGAGGCAGCTAACACAAATAAAACCAAACAAAGAGCCATTTCCATAGTTTATAATCTCTTCTACTCATCTTCTCTCCTGTTGCTAATTGTTTGTCCAACCAAGTCAACAGAGAACATCAAAGAGATTGTTTGGCTGTGCACAGATACAGGTGTAAACTCTTCAGAAGCGTCTACAGTCATTTGAAGAATTTGACTGCATCATTTTTTATGAAAAGCATGAAACTAAAGATAGACTTATTTCCATGGAGAAAGGGAATTTTAAGCTCATAAAACCCATGATGCATGACAAAAATTTACATTTAAAATAAAACATTATCACAAACACCTGCGGGTAAACAATAAAATATAAGGACAAATGTGTTGCTTTTATAGCTTCATGCTCATGTCCATGTTTTTTATTTGGCCACAAACAGAATTAACTATTCAGATGGGAACTAGAGAGCATACAGTAACATAGCAAAGACTTGTTGCTTTTTCCCTTCTACCAAAGTGTCATGCATTGGCTGCGCAGAGGGAATCACAATAATCCAGATATGATGAAACGAAAGCTTCTGCATGAGGACTTGCAAGATGTGACAGTGTGACTGTGGTCGTGGCCCTGAGCAGAAGGAAACAGGCTTTTACACCCGAGCGTTTGGGTTTATCACATTTGAAAGTAAATCCACCGTCCTCAACATAAAAAGCAGGAATAAAGAGATTTAGCATGGTGCTATGGGGTGTGTGACATCTGTTTTTGGCTCTCAGGGTTTTGGTCTCAGAAACATATGCTGGCAATAAATGTGCCCAAAAACCCAAAAGGTCACGAAGAAAGGCAATACCTCACATACGTAATAGTCTTAACAAGATGAACTCCTGTTTATACAAGAAATTGTTTCCTGTAAGTCGCTTTGCACAAAAGCATCTGCTAAATACATAAACATAATGTGCACTGCCCCCTCAAACATGTCACAGTGAGCCATGTTTTTCACCCATACCTTTGTATGTTGTGCATGAATTATTTGCTATATTGGCAATGGCACTTGCACACAAAGACATACATGATTAACATAGGATCTGACTGATTCCCAGCATTTTCCATCTCATGCTGGTTTGCATTCAGACATCAACTTAAAGCTTAATGTGCTGACTGAACAGGCCTAATGTGGATTAGATATGAATGGCGGTGTCTGCCAGCAATGCTTCCCCTCCCTAATGTGTTTTAAATGTATGCATCTGGGTTTCTTAGGTTCTGCTGACATGGAACCAAACTCCTCAAATAGCTATAGCTTCGCTTTCATATTAAAAGCTCTACTTTTTAATAGATTATCTAAAAATGGTTGGGAAATGAAAAAAAAAGCCAGATTCTTTTTTTCCTTCAAAATTCTAACCTACACATGAAACCTGGAAATCAAAGTCACAATAAAAGAAGGGGGCCGTTTCATTAAAAATAATGCTGATTTTTCACGTAGATGATGCAATTTAGCTAATGAGTTACAGTGAAATTATATACCGTAAGGAGCTGTCGATCCACTAGTAAGCTGTAAGGGCCTTGTATCGATGAGCAGAGGTGAAGGACAGTTTTAAAGCATGGATCAGATCATAAATATGCAAGCCTGACAGTGATATTTTCATTGGCTTAGCCATTTTTTAAAACAATTCACATAAATGGACCATTACGTCAACTTTTATGATCCCTGCATAACTGATTTAGATGCCAGTGCTAGAGAAGAAGATCAATACAGCTTGTGTTTTTGTACTTTACTGTAATTTCCCAGTCACAGCTGACCCCAGCCAACCTCCAAGAGCATTGCCCTACAAATGAATCTATTCTTTAAACACAACTGAAGAGGAGTTTGACAGAAACAGCTTGATTTTTCACTCTGATTGATGTTTATGACTACAGCTCAGTTGCAGACTATGTGGCACAAAGCAGTTATTTTAGCTGTCTGCACAGTGATTTCTGTCTAAACATCTGTATAAGCACCACTATGCCCAAATGGATACCTTAGAATGGGGTCAGAGCATCATTTAGGGACAGTTTTTACTCAGAACAAACCAAAACTATCAATCTGTATCCAATGAGAGATGCAATGAGATTGTTATTATTTTCCTGTATTTTTCATTTTGTGGCAGCTTAACAAAATATATTGTCCCAGACAAATATGTTACATTTTCTTCATAATTTTTCTCAAATGCATACCAAAAGGAAATTACTGTGATATTTGTCAGTCTTTGCACTTTAATAATTAAAAATGTTACAATAAAAATATAAAATAAAAATAACACTGGTGCTCCTGTTTCAGGAAGTAGAAGTCAGCCATCAGAGTTGGGAGCAGAAGACGGCAGAACTTGGGATTCTTATTTCCTTGTATTCAGACATCTCACCTCCGATTGGTTAACAGCAAGGCAACCACTGACTGTTTGCTCTGCAACGCTGATGTTTTATCTCCAAAAATAACTTGAGCCTGTGGCAGTTCTGCTGTGTGTTGCAGATACTAATGCTAATGGCTAGCTTCTAATAGCAGAGACGCGCTCTGCTCTCTCCTGGATGCTAAACCAACAACAGCCTTCCCTGTTGTAAGCCAAGGTTGGTGAGTCCATGAACGTTCATTTTCAGTGTGACGTAGATCGGTGCAGATTTTTCTAATTTGAGCATTTCCCTTGTATTTTCTATTAACAGCTAATCCAGGAAATAGTGGTAGAAGGCCATTTTCTTTCTTAGCATACACGATAAATTCAGTGACCAATCATGTTTCAAAAATAAGTAAAAAACTGTTTGTGAATAGAGAGCCACGGCAGGTTTAAAGCTAAACCAAACTCTGGAGAAAACATTGTCCAGTTTGACAACCCCCCGCAGCATGAGCATGAGCTGAAAACATTCTCTGTACATTATATGAATTACACAGTTTGACCTTTGTTTATTTACCTTTAATTAACCACTTTAAAGTTTGCATTTTGATCATGTCAGTGTAAGATTGTGAGTCTGACCTTTGAAAAAGCAGTCCTTGCTGTGTACCACATAGATCCGTCTCCTTTCCAGGCAGGCGGTGCGATAAACCTCACAGTGGTTCTCATAAAACCTGCCATCTGAGCCGCACACAGGCACAAAGGAAGGCCGACACTTTTCCTGGCAAACACACTCTGCTCGTCCCGTTCCTGCCATCAGCACACACTGTCGGCCCCGGCCGCAATAGGTCCTGCCGCACGGGTCTTCGTCTGGATCAGAGCGGGCTGAAGGAAAGACACAACAGGGCTTTTAATTTTGTGATGGTAAAAGTTTCACAAGATCAAAAAAAGACTAAAGTAGTTTTGTCTCACACCAGCTGAAACAAACCCTTCACTGTAAACAAGAAGAACTTTCACCCAAAACACATATCCGTGTGTTTTTGACAAAAGATTTTTAGAAAAGACTAAACAATGTAAATTAAATTACGCAGCAGAAAAGGCCTGATGTAATCCGGAGTACTATTACCAAATAATGACATTTAAAAGTACTATGGTGTGTCTGCGGTCGTGGACAAATGGTGTCTTTGTACGGCAGCCTTGCCTGACGGTGCGCCACAGGGCAGCTGTGGCCACATTGTAGCTCATCACCACCAGCGTGTGAATGTGTGTGTGCATGGATGAATCATGGACTGTAGTGTAAAGCGCTTTGGAGTCCTCCGACTCTGAAAGGCACTATAAAAGTGCAGGTCATTTATCATGTAATACTTAATAAAACCTAACACAGTGAATACAATTACACACACTATTCAAACAGCACAAAGTTGATTCATACACATCCAAAGCTGATTGCAGCTATAAGATCTTGCTAACAAGTCTACAAACCAAACAGCTACGTGTCCCTATTAACACCTTCCTGCACATCCGCACATGCATCTTCACAAAACTCACTAAATAAAGGCTAGAACATCCTAGAACAAATTTAAACGCATACAAAGCTCGATTGTTACTTCATCATAGTCCTTTCAACAAAGGAAAACACTTGTTTTTTTTCAGTAACCCTTGCAGCTGAGGACACTTTGTCCCCTTCCTCAATTGAATCTTTCAATTTGCACAGTAAAAAAGCTGCTGATCCAGCCAGACACTCCACCTTGGATTGATCCTTTCTGACTTTTCAAACTTGACCAGCATGCCGTTATTTTGCTGTGATATGATGCCCTTGTTTTGTATGAGGGTGAGGAAATCACAACTTTCACCTGTCATGCCAGGTAATCTAAAACCATCAGAATTTGTTAGCACACATAAACCGTAGTCCAGCATCTGTGAAAATGACTTAATTTTTACATTTGATTAGCACTGAAGCTCTAGGAGTCAGAAAGTCATGAATGTACATCCTATTATTATAATTTCATTCAAATCCACCCAGTGGTCTCCATGGTAAGTTGCCCTCTGTGACACACAGACAGGCACAAACATTACTGTCTGCCATTTGAATTTTCAGCAACAGGCCATAGACATGTGAAATACTGTAGTCATTAGAAGGAAAATTCTTCAAACTGTTCTGAGATCAAATGAAAGTCTTGAGTTTTGAAGTGTAAGCAGACTCTTCGTCTAATTGACCCATTAGAGGTTTTTTTTTTCCTTTTTTAAAAGCAAATAATCAAGAAGACTTTTTTGCCTCTTTGTTTACCTTTGATGTTAACAAGCTGAGATTATTTGCCATGGAAACCAGAGCTAGCATAAAGACAGTTAACCGCTGGCTCAGAAACAAATTGCACCACATGAAAAAAAGAAACATTAGAAAATAGAGAAAGTGGGTTTTAGAAACGCAAAACTAAACGTGTGCATCAAAATCTAACATAGCTTATCGTAACATTTCATTGGCATAAAGAGACACGAAGAAGGATGTTTGGCCATTACCGGGAGATAAATAAAATTCCCAGAGGGACTTTGTGGCTGCTGTGTTCATCGAGTTTTGAAGGCGAGTCAGTTATGATGCTGAGGAGGAGTGAGCTCTATTATCCCTCTGTGGAATATGGCAAAAAAAATACTTGCTTTGAAAATAAAATGGAAAAGCATTTGTTCTTCTATTCAAACTGCTGAAAACAGAGATTTAATTTGTCTGGAACATAATCATATCTAAACTCAGCATATTCGCTAATGCAGGTAATGCGCAGTTGTTGGAGGACAAAAGTCTCGTAATTCCATAAAGGTGATTTCAGGGTTGATGCACAGACACCCTGGAGAGTGCACACACACACACACACACACACACACACACACACACACACACACACACACACACACACACACACACACACACACACACACTACTTCACTCGTTAAAGCGTAATTGTGCAGGCAAGAAAACACTTGTGTTCAGTCATTGTCTAATACACATCATCAAGCACATTGCCATGTGCAAACACAGAAATGGCTGAAATGATTAGTCCATCATCCAACAGGCGTTCATAATACTCGTGTCTAAAAGTCCTCTGCATTTGTTTTATACACTTGAGCTTTAACCCACCAGTAAGAATTACTGATGAAATAGTCATTTAAAAGCATAATCGATAGCAGCATCGTGTACGTCTATCAGAATTACGCATGGGCATCAAAGGAAGATGCAGTTCGGGGGTTGTTGTGATGCGTTCCCATTGGGATCGAGAGTGAGGCGAGGGGATCCCAGCCATGAGACGTACTTGATTCCTTTTTATCCAGTTTGCTAATTGTTCTTCGTGTCTCGGCAAAGCATCTGTGGGAAATGCAAAGCAGCACGGCTCCCTTGCCACCTCGCTGTTCATGTCAAGGTCAGGGACGATTACAAGATCGTTTGTATTCTCCAAGCATGAGAGATTAAACGCTTAGCAACAACCATCCAGTGGCAGTTACCCGCTAGAGCTCACTTCGTCTACCTCGTCTTTCGTTCTTCCTCTCCCCATCCGTCCTTTACTTCCTCGCCCCCTCTTCCCATTTTGTTTAAAAAATGAACAGCAGCCATTCAGACAACAGTAACAACAGTGCATAAAGGCTGCATTTACAGTACACAAGCTGTCTGACATTTAACTAAGTCTTTGTGCTTGCATTAATCTGTTCTCTAAGTCCTTTGTCTCCCAGTCTCTTGGCCCATGTTGGTTGCAGTTGTGGCTTGCTTGAGAGGCTAAAAAGTGCAGCCTGATAATCCTTCCTGTCTAAGCTGCTGGCACAACATTTTGAGCTGATCAGGCATTTGACGACACCAAGACAATACCAGGCTGGCCATCCAGCTTCATTCTGCACAATTCAGTCACCTCAGTTCTCCTTTATCCTTCATCCTCCTCGCTCTGTCTAATTTCAACAGTTTTTGGACCTTGTGGATACTAAAGCAGCAAGTCGGAGTTTTCTCCCTTTCAGCGACCACAGAAGATTTTTTTTTTTTAGAAATCTGTAAAGGTGATAGTATTACACTGTATTGTGATATAATGAAGGAGATAAGTCTACCTCGTAGAGCAGGTGTCCTCAACTAAACTTGTTCAAGAGCTGGAGTTTTTCCAGCACACACTGTGAGGGCCAGATGCTCTTCTAAAATAAAGTTCAAGTATTATTGTTTCTCAACTCATTAATTAAAATGGCTTTGTTTACCTTCTAACCTGTTTTGATTGTAGCTTCAGTTGTGTGTGGAGAACGTAAACAATTATTGACATTTGGGATGTGAATTTTGCTGCTAAACTTCAAAGTCTCCCAACTGGGGGACTTTAGGGCCCTAAGGGTTGGAGGGCTGGGTGGAAAGGTCTGGCAGACTGGACGTGCCTGCAGGCCACCAGTTGAGGTTCACTGCTGTAGAGCCTCATGCGATTTGAATTGACCATCGCTCAGCATTATCCAATAGCTTTACACATCTGCTTACATACAGATGTGACACAGAGCAGGCATTAGCCAAATTAATTGATGACATTTCTCGTAGGCATTTAAGTAATAAAAAAAAGTGTGTGTGTGTGTGTATATATATATATATATATATATATATATATATATATATATATATATATATATATATTCAAAGTAGCTTTTTGAGGAGTCCCTTGAGAATACTTTGAGGGTGAGAGGGACATCCGAGCAACAGGAGCGGGTTCATTTGTCTGATCAACTCTGTCAAAACTGAGGGGACTGGATCATTTTTGGGTTCTGCATGGGCATGTCTGTTTAGGGCTTCAGGAGAGCTGGGCTCCCCAATAACTTGAACGCTACAGATCTGTTGCCCGGCTAGAGGAGCGAGATCTCAAACAAGTAGGGAGAGGGGCGGAGAACAGATATACATTTTGAAAGACAATAAAACAATTAAAAGAACAGACAGTCTCCTCGGACAGAGAACTTTGGCTTATCTTTTATACACTTTGACACAAGTTACCTCTTTCAATCCTTTTCACTCAAGCATAAGTAGATGAGAGAATAGCGAAAAGCAGAGCGTGAATGAGTGCCGTTTCATTTGTTGGAAAATGCAACAATCATGTCAGTCTCAAAGCGTCACTGAGTCATTGTTTTTAAGCTGTTGGGAATTTGAATCCAGAGCGAGGCAGACAATGCATCTGCACTCATTCCAGTATATGCAATGTAGCCGTAAAGATCACAGCACACAGCCAGCGATAGACAGAGTAAGAATGTCACTCCTGTCTGGAAGCAAAGCACTTATGTCAAAAGCCTCACTCTATTAAAGAAACTAAAATACAACTCCATATATATTTAGACCTGAAGCCAGAATCTCTAGCTCCTTAAATCCATTTAACATTTAAAGACATTCACAGGAAGCATTATTTATTTGGGGTTTAATCCAGCTCCACTGAGAGGCAAGTTGCTGCTTTTGATAGATTTTACTCAGAGAGACATAAGAACGCTGCTGAGCTTCTTACTAATTAGACTGGAAAAGCATTTGCCCTGCTGACGCGGGACTCTCCGCCTGAAGCGCCACCACATTATTAATCTCCCCAGTCCATAAAAATTCTGATGGGGTCGTCACAAATCTTTCAGAATATCAATATATGGAATTTCCAACAGAAGGTGTCTTGGTGACCTCTGGAACTGTCTCCCGCATTTTATACACATTTTGTGACAAGAAGCATGTAAAGAAGATGTGTATGCTGCTTATACGTGTGTTTGGCTGCCCAGGAATAGCTCATCAAATTCTACTGATCATTCTGTTTGCCCTGTAGCAGCTGTAGGTAATTAAATATTGAGACGTACTGTCAAACACTGCCTTCTCTGTGCTGCACGGTAGGACAAAGAACTTCTGACGTGCACACCGAGCTGGAATATCAATGGACACCAGTGTCCCTCGGTGCACACACAGAGGTGAACTGTGACTATCTCAGTCGTATCCCAAATATTGTTATTTTTATGCACAAACAGAGGAAGGTAACTGGAATGCAAATCAGTGGAAGAATGCAGTGCAGGGTTATAAATATAAGGATGTTTTTGGTTTGTTTCACTTGTCTTATTAATATCTAAATGCAATAATTTGGCCTAAGTCCACGCTTGCAAATGTGTTTATTGCTCACAACAAATACAGCTGCAAGGGTAACTAAAAGACGTAAAAGGAGAAAACTAAAATATACCAAAACATCAGCTACAAAGTTCCAAAAAACAAAAGAAACCAAGAAAAACAGATAAGACAAAACTACTTTCCATTTGAAAAGATATTAAATTTAAATAAATGTATAGGTTTCATCAATATCATCCTGTGGTCCTTTAATTCTGTGTTGATTGTTTTCAATAAATTTAACAAGCTCAACACTGCAAATAAGCAAGACACATTTTTACTTCCTAAGCCAGATCACGCATTTATTTTTTTATTGTAAAAACTGTTCTATCAATCAGCTTAGCAGAGTTGTTTAATTTGTAAGTGCTTTGACAAATTAAATCCAGACTTAGGTACGCCTTCAGTAACAAATAAACAGTGCTGGCAAGTAATGATAAAAAATACATATTTACCGATTTAAACAGGTTTGGTCACAATATATAGAGAAATAGTCTTAAATGTACAACCATAGTCTGGTATCTGTGTTGAGTGTAGTCATTTTCAGTTATGAATATTTATTATTATTGTTGCTATAGTTATTTGTTACTGTTACGACCTGGCAACATAAGGAGGAGGTCTGGTCACGTGGTGTGAGTTTGAAAGTATTTTTATTTTAAAATCAGCTTCCTTTAAAGCCCTACACCACAAGAGTTGCCTGTCTGAAGCTGAACACCCTCTCTTTCTTAAGAAACTTACCCACATGCTCACTTCATCCTAGACCATCTAATCCCGGACAAGCCCCCATATATTACCACCTGGCTCGTGGGACCACACCGTGTTTCCAGACCTTCCCTTTATGTTGCCGTCCCACGAGCTGAGTCGTAACACCATCATTGTTGGTACCATGTTAGATTACAATAATTATGTCATGACATAATTGGTTAATTGATAAATTATGTATTAGTTACTGTGATGTATGTAACACTCATTGTAATTTATTTTCTTAAACTGAATCCAAAACTGTGAGGATTAATATCACTTCATTTATGGAGAATAGGAGTGAAGCATAAGTAAAGTGTTACGAGTAAATGGGGGGTGGGATTAAATATGTTTTAGTCTATCCACTCCCTTTTAGGTAAAATGTATTATTATTCATTCAGCTAGTCATTTTTTAATTTTGGAAGTGTCTTGTCACCTGACTGCTTAAAGTGGAATGCCTGGAATGAAGCAATAAATAAATAAATGATTAAACAATTTGCCGAGGCAATGAGAACTACATGTTTATTAATGCACTCTCAGGGACAGCATTACCTTGCTGATGTTTAGCAGCAGCAGGCATAACATGCTAATTCAAATGAAATACATTATGTTTCTTTTCTTTTTTTTTATAATGATGAAAAACAGTCAGTTTTACTTTCTCACATAAAGTAATGTGAACATTGCTTCTACTGTTGTATTTTAATTACCACAACAGATGCTTTATCAGATCTTTATCTAGGGTGGTTTAGTGGATTGTTAATTTGTTAAAACTGACCAGGAACAAAATATAAATCCCAATTACTTAGATTTAGTTTTATGTATAAATAAAAATGAGGCTGAAAATCATAGCTGAGAACTCTACTAAAAGTGTTTTCTTGATTTAAAACACACATTTTAAACTCTTTAATAGCATTTTAAGGATAAGGAAATTTTGAAGACAACATTGTTCATAGTTTTGGACAAAGAAGTTGACAGAGGACTTATTTGCCAAATAAACAAGAAAAACTAATAAAAATATAAGTGGTTTGGGATTTTGGTTTTTCGGAAGTTACAATTTAAGTCTGATCTATTAATTATTGTATTATGGAACGTTTTCACAACAGACCCCATTGGCTCTCAGACGGGAAGGGACATTATGTATTAGAGACATTGCAATTTAGAAGCTAAAAACTCTTTTTCTTCTATAGAAAAATCTTGGAAAATCAATGAGACATTACACCAGATAAAATACAAGGGACAAGTTTTTTAAAACATTGAATCTGATCTTCGTTTACGAAAAGAAAATATTTTGTACATTATTAAGTATACTGGATTTCTGCAGCATTTATTTAGTTTGGAACCAGCATGATGGACAGATGGAAGAACTTAATTCCAACCAGAGTAAATGGACCAAGATAACTTTGAAACCTTCATCCTTAACGACCGCCTCTTGACACTAAAGACAGCTACAACATAGCATCATAATTAGATTTACTTCCAACTTACCAGAGCCATTTGTCTCCATTAAAATGTCCTAAATTACCAATTACCTCCATGACCTCTTTCCTAAAAGCTGGGTTGCCTTTACCTTGATGTTCACTACATCTGACTCTATAGAAAGACATTAAAGTCATCAAATTCTGCCCAACGGGTGTGAAACAGTTTGAAGAATGGCGACTGGTATACACGTTAAACCTAGACTAGGGAACCTAAGCTAACTAAGAGTAGGGACGTCTGATATTTTCAGTCAACCCATAATATTGCAGGGAGACCCTGCATAAATTGGTATCCGTTTATATCAGAATCAGAAATTAAGAGTTAGACAATACTGGATATTGTTAAAGGAGCCAATATTGTGCATCCCTAACTAAGAGAGAAAGAAACTAGAAAATAACCCATCAAATAAAGTCTAGAAACCTTAATGTTTAGTTTTTACATTTAATTTCTGGAAACATCCATCAAAATGTTGTTGAAATTGAACGAAATGGTGCCCAGTTGTTGAAAAATATTGGCAGGCTTCATAACAGATAACCATACGAATCAGGTCTAAAATACATGGAGGGGGTCTAAGTCTCTGGGCGACGCCATATTAGATGCCATGTTTCCATCTACGGGAGCCCATGAGGACAAAATGCATTTACTGATTTGTAACAAACGGTTATAAAACTTTAATCATTCTTAAATGTTTTTTTTACACATTTATCTCTTCACTTGTTGCCAGTGATGAAAGGGAGTCTGATGTTCTTGTTATTTCGCTAAAGTTTGCACTTCCCACGGCTTTTTGACCCTAATGGGCATCCGTTGTCAAGGTCTTCCTCCAACACAAAAATACTGCTTGCTTGCAACGTTATAGGTATCTACTGCCCCCTATTGCCAGGAAAAATACACACCATCACTGTAACAAAAGAAAATTCTACATATATTCGAGCCACTCAGAAGAAAAACCAATAAAATTGGATCAATTAAAAACCAGTGCAGAAGTAGGTATGAAAAAATAAGCCCATAATAGTGAATATTATTGTAAATTCTAGGAGAAGTTGCTGATGGAAAGAATGGGGGTTGTAGTCATAGCTGATTAATTGTGCTTGTCAAGCCCCTTATTAAGTTATGCTGACTCTGCTCATCTCCTTGCCTTGGTGTTTGTCTTTTGTTCTCCCAGATTATTGATTCATAAAGATGCAAATGGAAAAGGTGAACAAAGTAAGAGAACAGATGGACAACGATGATGTTAATGAGGTTTACAGCCTCTTGCCATGTATTTATTCTCGAGTAATACCAATAGAAGTTGTAACGTACAGAAAAAAGGCAGTCACTCAGAATTTCTTGGTTGAAATTTGATTTGGACACATTTGGTTAGAAATTGCCCAGTTTTAGACCATTTCTTATGTCTCTACACCAACACATCAGCTTGTCTCGTAAAACCTTTAGGGTTTGCTCCATATTTTTCTCCTCAAGTCCTAAGAGTTATTATTTTCTGCTATAAATTTTTCTCCAACAGAGAGGTGACAGATGTGCTGTTGCAATACCCCATGCTGTTCATGAGCTTTGCATAATTCCAGAGGGGAAAAATTATATCTGTTGGGCCTTTTTCAGGGTCACAATTAGGGGTAGAAAAGAAAGCAAAAATATTTATAATAAATGCAAGTACATTTATGTGACAGTTAATAATGGTTGCAGATTTTATGAACAGAAAGCACATGAAAGTATTTCAGAACATGCTGAATTATACGGGGTGACACGGTTTGCTTTATTTTTTTCATATCTAGGAAACATGCAGCGTTGCTGCCTGCAGGCTAATAAATGAAAGTAAAGTAATCTGAAAAGGAGGCAAAAGGAGCTTGGGACTCATCTGGGAGTTTAGACGTAAACCTCTATGAAACCAAAGCGAGCAAGAATTCACACTTAGTGGCCGTCAGTCTTCAGACGTGACAGGTATCTGGTTTCCCACTTGGTGGGTTGCCCATCTCACAGGACTAGAACATTTTTAGGGAGAGTGGCAAGGCTTCGTCTGGAGAAATAATGAAGTTCTGATGCAGCCTTCAGGCTTTTGGTCATAACTAAGTAGCTTGAAAAGCTGCAGAAAGGGCAAGAAATAGAATTGCCTGGTATAACAGTTTGGCAAATTGCTGGAGCTTGAGTCACGCAGTGGGATATATTTGAAGAAAGAACGTTGCAATTATTTTTAAATTATAGATTTGAAATCAGCTTTCAATTGGACTTCACAAATTTAATTTAAGTAGGAGTACTACTACAATTTTAACAAAAACATACTTGAAGCACAAATCTGGAGTTTGTCTGGAGTGGGAAGTCTGAGACTTCCTGCTTAGACTACTGCCCCTGTGACCTGACCAGACTCCAGATAAGCGGCTGAAAATGGATAGATGGATAGATCTGGAATTATCTCTCAGAGGCCACCATCTAGAGGTGGAACAATGAATTGCATCTTAAGTCCCTAGTCAAACTTCAGCGATAGCGGCTGAAGCAACACCTCTCCAGGGGGTGAATGCACACGTCTAGATGGGCAATAGAGCTAACACACGTTGTTTTACAATTATTATTCTCACGATATGCTGTCATATTTTGCATACATACATATATATATATATATATATATATATATACAAACATATATAATGTGTATACATACATATATATATATATGTGTATACATACATATGTATATATATATATATATATACATATATATATATATATATATATATATATATATATATATATATATATATATGCAATGAAGGGGTTAAATCTGAGAGACACACACATATTTTATTATATTTTGTTAGGGCTGAAGCCAAGCCTGAAATCTATGTAAAAAATTGGGACTTATGAAATATTATATAATATTTCCATAGAAAGCTTTCTAAGTGCATTTTTTGTACTCAAATGACTTTAACGTTAGAAAATTTAAACGTTGGGTAAGGGTAAAGCGAACAAGCGTTAACGAGCTATTCACGCAGATATGACTTTACTTTTGCCGAGCATATTTACCAAGGATGTTTTTCTGCTCATCATGCAACCCCTTAAACCAGGAGTGCCCAATCCTGGTCCTGGAGTGCCGGTATCCGGCAGGTTTTGTGGTTTTTCTGCTCCAACACACTTGATTCGGTAGTTGAATCAGCTGTGCTTAAGCTCATCAGGCTCTGCAGAAGTCTGTTAATCACTTGCTGATTGAAATCACGTGTGTTGAAGAAGGGTTGAAACTAAAACATGCTGGATTCCGGCCCTCCAGGACCAGGATTGGGCACCCCTGCTAAACCCAAACCAGACCTGACGTAACCATGTCTTCTTCACAAGCACATCTTCATTTACATACTCTGCGCTGCAGGTGCATTTGTCTGGAGCTGACGCGACAACATTCATGCACAATCGCAGTTGAATGGAGTCAAGTTCTCTACAAAATATCAACTGTATATCGTTCATACTGTGCATCACTACTCATCAGTTTATGTACTTCTGCTAATGCATGCATGCTTTCTGATTGACTTCTGTACGTGAATGCTAAACTGGACGGGGCAAGCTTAGCAAAATAAAATAATTAACGTAGCTGCATAGCTACATATAGAAACACAAGAAAACATTCAGGCTCTTTACTGCTTCTAGTGAAAATGTCTAGATGTCTGAAAAAAGAGCAAGTCCACGATAGTTCTGGTTGATATCCGAGTGTTCAGTTTGCTGTAATTGATGCCACCATTCCCTCTGCTCCACAAGGAGGCTTTGGTAATACAGCTCAATCCTCTAAAGCTGCCCCAGACATATTTTCATCCCAGCACATGAGGATTAAATCACATCAAGTCTGTTTTTATTTCCAAATGTAGCTTCATCAATCTGAACAAATGGGTTTATAAGTAGAACTAATTTAAAAACTTTTATGGCACATCTAGAACATTGTGTGATCTGAAAGTTCA